>NC_090725.1:20148893-20153893 GCF_036898095.1 Palaemon carinicauda | reverse complement strand
AAAAAACGAAAAAATGGCAATCACCGGAAAATCGAACACATACCTATATATACGCCATATCTGGCTAAAAAAAAGATAGGCATGGGTGGCCATATCATCTAGAAACACTTTCCAACACTATAAAAATATAAGTTTTGCGACACTACTTGCCAATTCCTTACGGTAACATGACTAAGCAAAAAAAGGCAAAACAAATAAAAAGGGGCACTCGTGGAAAAATGGCCATTCTAATATACGGCATTTCAGAAAAAAAAAATTTCAGCCACGTGCTAGGCAAACCATCAAGGCATATTTTCCGACAAATAAACATATAAATGAAATATTACTCTGTGATAGTTCCTTAGTACGTAGTAATTTTGAAAGAAATGGGAAAAAACGAAAAAATGGCAATCACAGCAAAATCGAACACATACTTATATATACGCCATATCTGGCTAAAAAAAAAATAGGCATGGGTAGCCAGATCATCTAGAAACACTTTCCAACACTATAAAAATATAAGTTTTGCGACACTACTTGCCAATTCCTTACGGTAACATGACTAAGCAAAAAAATGCAAAACAAATAAGAAGGGGCACTCGCGGAAAAATGCCCAACATTCTAATATACGGCATCTCAGATAAAAAAATAAAGACATGCACGTGTTAGCCCAACCATCAAGGCACACTTTCTAACACATAAACATGAAAAAAAATCAATAATATACGGCAATTCCTTAGTACGTAGTAAATTTTTACAAATATTGAAAAAAAAACAGAAATTGGCAACCGCAGTTAAATACCCAATATACCAATAACTACGTCGTATCTGACAAAAACAAAATCACGCATGGGTAGCAAGATCATCTAGACACACTTTCCAACATTAAAAAAGCAAAAGTTTTACGACACTATTTCGCAATATCTTACGGAAAAATGACTTGGCAAAAAAATTAAAAAAAATTAAAAAGGGACACTCGCGGTAAAATGCCCGACATTCTAATATACGGCATCTCAGATAAAAAAAAAGACATGCACGTGTTAGCCCAACCATCAAGGCACACTTTCTAACACATAAACATGAAAAAAAAATGAATAATATACGGCAATTCCTTACTACGTAGTAATTTTTACAAATATTGAAAAAAAAAACAGAAATTGGTAACCGCAGTTAAATACCCAATATACCAATAACTACGTCGTATCTGACAAAAACAAAGTCATGCATGGGTAGCCAGATCATCTAGACACACTTTCCAACACTAAACAAGCAAAAGTTTTACGACACTATTTGGCAATATCTTACGGAAAAATGACTTGGCAAAAAAATGAAAAAAAATGAAAAAGGGGCACTAGCGGTAAAATGGTCCTCGTGGTGATGAACGACATTTTAACTAAAAAAAAAAACATGCACATGGTAGCCAAACAATCCACCAAGACTTTCCACAACTGATAACCTATACAAGTTGCACCATTCTACGACGATTTCATAATACGTAATAACTTTGATAATTATGCAAACTACCTCAGAAGGGTAAACTCGGACGCGAACGACCCCGACGCGTCTCAGAAATCGGGGAAGGAGTACAGCTACAGCAATGCACATCTGGACACTACTAGAGCGTGTAGGGGAGACACCTCCTGCAGGTCGATCACCCACAAATTCAGTCACAGGGGTGAGTCAGGTGAGAAAAACCTGTTTTTTTTTTACGCTCGGGGTCGCAAACGACCCACCGTACCTATCCAGGGTTAAGATGACTCTTCACCCCTCCAGTTGCAGCAAGTACCATAAACAGTAGACCATGTCACAAGGAGGAAGTAAAGAAGAGGAGGGATATGGATGCAGATGACAGATGTCAAATCTTGCTAGACCTATCCAAAGTGTCTCACCAACTGGAAAATCAGTCGCCACTCCTGTACAACATTTCTAATGGCAGAATCTACCCTCTTGAAGGTGATGTGAATGTTTCCAAATAAGTTCACATAGGCGAGAGAATGGCTGCATAGTACAAGACAACTCTCCCAACGGATTCCACGCAGCCGTCTCTGGCTCCATCGAGACCAGGGAACCCATAAAGAAAGATGTGAAAGTAGGGGAAAAAGACAATCTTTGACTTAGAAATTATCTACTTCAGGCTGCAGACAGTCGGACAGCAACCTCAGATGAAGCTAGCAACCAATTTCCAATATTAGCTTTCCCAGTACTTCCCCCCTCTAATCGATGAGTATGGTTGTTTGAGGACTGGTAGTAGAGCACTGCTTGCTCACAAACTCTGTATAAAGGCATAACAGCCACTGCCCCCTGATGTTACCATTGTTAATGCAAGCCAGCTCCTCTACCACATTATTTAGCCATGGAGAGGTGATGTGTCAGTCATAGTTAAGACTATCAAAACAAGATTATGATCTCTCCCTGGCAAGAAAATCTTAGTCTTTGACTAGTATAGCTATGTTTCTGCGAAGTTCCATGAGGTATACACCATGTTGGTCTTAGCTCCATCAACTATGGCCTGACCATCAACAAACCATTACCCAGTCTTGCCTACAGCTTTCGCAAGGAAGTCAATGTGTAGAGCGCGGGCAATGGTATGTTCAGTCATGAGGAAGCAGATATAACAATGTTGTACCTACTCATGAATGCTCAGCATGATACACAAGTGATTTGCATTCTCTCAGATGACACTATTGTGTTGGTTCTGCTTGTTTACTGGGTGTAGCGAAACAAGATCCAGGCCACAGTGCAAATGGAACAGTGGGATGAACGCCTCTACTTGACCTTGGGAGATCTTGATGGTACCCATGCACACATCACGGAAGCAAGACGGATGTTCTTCTATGCTCTATATAGTCTGTAGCAAGAGGCAACAATAAGTGTGACAAGGTACCATATGTACACAAAGTATTTTGGCAAGCAGCTAAGGATTCCGTCGCTACTACCAACAGAGGACAATCTGTTCCAACGTTGCAGTTGTCATGATGAAAAAATATCATGCCTGCCTAATGCTCTTAAAAATGTAGTGACACCTGCTTCAACTTATATAAGCCAATGAAAGAAGGCAAAGATGAAGTGGAAGAGGAAGAAGAATATGTTGAAGATGAAAAGGAAACTAGACATCTTGATCATACTTCCGGCTCTGATGATGAATGGGGGCAATCACTGTTAATAAATAAATGTTTCAGCACCATAACTGTGGAAATGTCAATATCATCATATTAATTGGATATTTAACCAATAAATACTTTGAACTTGATCACAAAACGTACCGCAGAAATTGATTACTCAGGTCAAAATATTTAGACCCCCAAATATTCTAAAAAGGGTATTAAACTAGACTTTTGACCAAGAATTCGACATAGAATCATACAACCGACCACATAGATAGACTCTTCAGTTCAAATATGCGTAGGAAAGAAGCCATCGGATTTTTTGCAGATTAGTAGAGTTCCCCAAGGTTGCCGCTCTGGCAATCAAGCCAAAATTAATCTACAGACCCATGCAAGTAAGATACCACGAAAAAAAAAATACACTTTCAATAAAACACAAGGTTTAGTACATGTCATATACCGGTGGCAAATGCAATGAGAGATTAGATCACCAAACTTTCAACTTGGCTCTACAAGGCAAGTGTGAAGTGTGAAGTAGATGATGAATGGAGAAGTATTACTGGTAACTGGAACCCTTTGCGTCAATAGGCGTAGGAGGAGAAGATATATATATATATATATATATATATATATATATATATATATATATATATATATATATATACATATATATATATATATATATATATATATATATATATATATATATATATATATATATATATATATATATATATATATATATATATATATATATATATATATATATATATATATATATATATATATATATATATCTGATTTTGGATATATATATGAAGATAAAACTTTCACCAAAGATTAAATTTGACTTTATCTTCCAATTGAATCATCTCCTTTCCTCTTTATAGAAAGTTCTCACATTATCGTTTCATAAAATACGCATGACTCTTCCCATATAAGTCCTTTTGTTACCTCTCCCTTTCTCAATCAAATTTTATCATACACATTCCCCCTATGCTGAATAGTGTTAGTCCATATAAATCTAACATTATCATCTTTATTTCCTTTAACTTTACATAATGGAGCAATCATTCTTTTCGCTCATTTCTTTGAGATATTTCTTTTATCCAGACATAAACACACCCTCATCAACCTGCCCTATGAAAGTGCCGTAGTACTACATCATATTAAATGTAATCCCCTTAAATCCTTTTGTCTCTCCTTTCTTCAGCCTATTAATCACTTTTTTATTACATCCTCAGCTGTAGCTTCCATAAGCATTATCTCCCTTACACTATTTCTTTCATATGCTGATTTCTAATTTCTGCCTCTCTTCTTTCTACTACATGCAATAATACTTCACAGAACTTAATACTTGTATGTTTTATTTTTATACCAATTGGTTCAAATCTTTTTTTTTTATTATTCATTTACCGACGTAATGCACCTTTTTATTCCCCCTAAAATTCTTATTAATGTTCTCCACTAGCGTTTTAATACTGGTAATTTTTCTCTGTTATAATTTTTCTTCTTTACTACGGTATATATCATCCTGTATGCTTGCACCTGCTCTTCTCTTTTACTTAGCAACTGCACCTCAAAAAAACTCTTTTATTTTTTTTGTTCATTCAATACTCCTTTTACCTCGTCATCCCACCACTTTAGATTTCTACACGCACACAAACACACACACACACATAAATATATATATATATATATATATATATATATATATATATATATATATATATATATATATATATATATATGTAAATACATATATGTATATATATACATATATATATATATATATATATATATATATATATATATATATATATATATATAAATATATATATATATATATATATATATATATATATATATATATATATATATATTTATATATATATGCATATTTATATGTATATATAT
>NC_090725.1:20096393-20146393 GCF_036898095.1 Palaemon carinicauda | reverse complement strand
CGGGAATCGAACCCTGGTCGGCAAGCTTGTATAGACAGTGACTAAGCCACGTGGCCAAGTGGCTTAGTCACTGTCTATACAAGCTTGCCGACCAGGGTTCGATTCCCGGCCGGAGCCAAGCTCTTGTCTTTGTGTGATTTCGCCTGGGGCTCTGATCCCGAGGTCGTTAAGAGAATCCAGACATTAATGTATCAAAAATATATATGGCTTATTTGAATATATATATATATATATATATATATATATATATATATATATATATATATATATATATATATATATATATATATACACAAACACACACACACACACGCATATATATATATATATATATATATATATATATATATATATATATATTTATATATATATACATATATATATATATATATATATATATATATATATATATATATATATATATATTTATATATATATATAAATATATATATATATATATATATATATATATATATATATATATATGTATGTATATATATATATATATATATATATATATATATATATATATACACACAAACACACACACACACACATATATATATATGACGTTCCTTTGTTCGTAAAGGTAATCAGAGATTTCTGCGTAGGCGTTGTGGATTCGCAGCTAGGACGTAGTCTGCTTTGCTGCATGAGCAGGACACGCCCATGAAATGGAACTGAACCTCGTCACGCTGAAATCAGCGAAACGCAACTCTGCTAGACATATCAGTTTGGGTCTGATGGATACGGTAGATGAATTGGTGAGATTGGAGGCGCTCTGGGTTTTCGAGGTACTCCATAGGGGTAACCAATGGTATGGGAGTGGAGTAGGAATTAACACGAAGATAGCTACCGAATAATTATCTTTATTTAAAGACAACACAGGTATTCATAAGCGCCCATGGGGACACGTAAGGATGACATTTGCACAATTATATTCAACGTTTTTTGTCAATAATCTTCACATTTGCATAGAAGATAGACTGTATAATATTGGAATGATAATAGAGTCGAATTTATTCTAATGGCGGTTGCAGTGTAAAAAAAAATGTAGATTGGATATACTTTATTTTTATGTGCGTTGCTTATTCCACATGCATTGCTACTGTATCATACATGATAGCGCCATTCCATCATATCCTTGTTGAAAGCTAGACAAATTAATAGTTCAATTAATTCTAATACAGGTAATTTGATTAATAATGTGGGTTCTAATGGCAGAGCAGAAATTTAGTAATCGGCAATCAAGACAAGTTATTTGCATGGATGAACCGAGTTCCGATGGTCAAACAAATTTTCCAGAGAAACAGAATAGTCAGTATTATTATTATTATTATTATTATTATTATTATTATTATTAGCCAAGCTACAGCCCTATTGGATAAGCTAGAAGCTATAAGCACAAGGACTCCAACAGCGAAAAATAGCCCGGTGAGGAAATGAAATAGGTAAATAATTAAACGATATGAGAAATAATGAACAATTCAAATAACATATTTCAATACCAGTAACAACATTTAAACAGATATTTCATAAGTAAACTATAAAAAGACTTGTGTCAGCCTGTTATACATAAAAAACATTTGCTGCAAGTTTGAACTTTTGAAGTTCTACCGATTCAATCACCAGATTAGCAAGATCATTCCACAACCTGGCCATATCTGGAATAAGACATCTAGAATACTGTGTAGTATTGAGCCTCGTGATGAAGAAGGCCTGACTATTAGAATTAACAGCATGCATAGTATTACGAACAGGATGAAAATGTCCAGAAAGATCTGAATGTAAAGGATGATCAGAATTATGGAAAATGTTATGTAAAATACATAACGAACTAATTGGACGATGGTGGCAGAGATTGATGTCTAGATCTGGAATAAGAAATTTAATGAACCGTAAGAAGAAAAACCCCAGCTGAAGACCAGAAAAGAGAGCAATAATTACAACAAGGTAGAATGAAAGAATTAGAACACTTCTTCAGAATAGATTGATCACCGAAAATCTTAAAAAGGCTTCTCAATAAGTCAACTTTTAGTGTAATTAAAGAAGACACAGAGCTCATGTGATTCTCAAGAGTAAATTTGGTGTCGAGAATCACACTTGAAATTTTAAAAGTCATACAGAGTTGAAGAAACATTATCAATCCTTTTTTTGAGACACTGTCCTTGACCTACTTACAATCACACTTCAAGTTTTGTTAGGATTCAACTTCATGCCCTATAATTTGCCTCATGTGCTAATTTTACCTAGGTCTCTATTAGGGGTTAAGCAACCCCAGATCTACATTCAGGGGATGGAATTGATGCGAAGTTTGTAGCATCATCTGCATATGCAACAAGCTTGTTTTCTAGGCCAAACCACGTGTCACGTGTATATAGTTTAAAAAATAATGCGGAAATAACACTACCATGAGGAACACCAGATATCACATTCCTATACTTACTCTGGTGCCCATGAACAACAACACTTTGCGATCAATTACTTGAAAATTCAACAATTATGCTAAGAAACGACCCACCAACTTCCAACTCTTTGAGTTTGAAAACAAAGGCCTCATGATTAACACGATCAAAGGCAGCACTAAAATCAAGGCCAATCATACGAACTTCCTGACCACAATCAAGGGATTTCTGTACAGCATTGTAGTTTGTAAGAAGGGCATCACATGCTCCAAGGCCTTTACGAAAACCTAATTACAAACCAGGGAACAGATGATTACCTTCAACAAACATATTATGACGATTTGCCAAAAGACGTTAAAAAACTTTAGATAATAGCCTATGTGTGTTATGGGAACTGCGCGGTAATCAGTTGAACTCGAGAGATACCACAAACACATTTGCATAGTGGAGTAATATTACACATTCTCCAACCAGCGCTAATAGCACCTCTTCTTGTTAACTTGCGCAAAATAAAAGATAACTTTGGAGCTAAGAAATCTGTAGTCTTTATAAAAATAAAGAAAAAATACTATTTGGGTCTACACCTTCATAAGCACCAAGGTCCATCAAGTGAACTTTAATTTCACCAGATAAAAAAGCTGAACTAGTTAGTTTATCCTCAGTAAAACAGGAATGAGGAAGATCAAGTTTCTCATTACTCTGCTTACTATAAAACACATCAGCCAAAGGCTTGCCTTTCCCTTTGGACGGTGAGTGACAGAGCCATCTGATTTAAGTAAAGAAGGATATCAATCCTTTTTGTAATCGGAGTATGTGCGTTGATAATTAATAAAATTCTTGGTAATATTTATTCCCTCGCTTCTTATATAAATTCCATCTCCTTATCAGTTTCTTTTATTCATCAGAACATTAGGGATAGACTAACTATTAAGCTGTTAACATCTAAGAACAGACCCTTTACTATTTTCATAGACACATGAAGTCGTAATATCTTACAGGAGCGAACGCATCATTTACTTTTCAGACAGTTCGCAATAAAGAATTCAAGTGTTAAATTAGTTGGTATGAGCAATAACCCTCCTGATATTTTAGGGTCTGTTGATGTTCAATATGAGATAGGATTTTTGTTTTACATTAATGTGTGCGTCGTGGCACTTTTTGGATACGAATGAAATAACTGTAATTCCATCCAAAAGAGGAATATCGATGAAAGGAAAATTTATTACCTGCACGAATTCCCTTCAGGAACAAATAAATGCTAATAACGAAGAATTAAAGTTCACAGGTCAACTAACCAGTATTTGGTTGACGACAAACGTTAATTTTCTTGAAGATTATGTGAATTATAGAACTACTTCCGGGAAATGAAGTAGAACTTAGTCCGGCCAGATCAGGAAATTTTGGTTTTACCAAAACTGTTAGAATTTAAGTTTTATCTGTGACTGAAAGAATATACTGGGTATATAATATTTAATAATATGGATTCTAAAATATAAGTATATGATCATATGAATAATTATTTGATATTTATGTTCGTGGACAGAGGAAATCTCAACATCAACAATTTTACATGCTATTCACCTCTCAGTGCCTTATCAACCTACTTTATACTTACATCCACTATAGACCTTCCGCATCACTCCATCTATAATGATGTTGACTAGTAATGAAGACATGATGCAGCCTTCTCTCATACCCACTTTTATACCAAACCAGCTTCTTTTAAATAAAGAAAATTTTAATAGCCCTCAATTAGTTCTCGTTTAAACTATGCATTGCCGATACCCACCAAACTCCCTCTATCAGTTCTATCATAAACATTCCATAAGTGTTCACGCACTACCTAATTTATTTTCCTCTATACTTTCAAGCTTAAAAAAACATTTCATAAGAAACACTTGATCCTCCACCCTCTTGAGTTTTTGAACCCAAATTCTTCACTTCCTATTAGTCCTTTTGTAAACTAATAAAATTATATATATATATATATATATATATATATATATATATATATATATATATATATATATATATATATCACGTACATATCATCATCATCATCATCATCGTCCTCGTCAGCATCTCCTCCTACGCCCATTGACGCAAAGGCCCTCGGTTAGATTTCGCCAGTCGCCTCAGTCTTGAGCTTTCAATTCAACACTTCTCCATTCATCATCAACTACTTTGCGCTTTAAGGCCCTGGGTCTTCCAATTCTTCTAGTGCCTTGTAGAGCCCCGTTAAAGTTTGGTGAACTAATCTCTCTTGGGGAGTGCGAAGAGAATGTCCAAAACATCTCCATCTACTCTTCACCATGATCTCATCCACAAATGGTACTCCAGTAATCTCTCTTATAATTTCAGTCCTAATCCCATCCTGCCATTTAATTCCCAATATTCTTCTGAGGGTTTTGTTCTCAAATCTACAAAATCTGTTGGATATCGTTTCATTGTCATACCACGACTCATGTCCATACATTAACACCGATCTCACTTAAGTGATATATATCCCGATTTTATATGTAATTTCTAGCGATTGGATTTCCAAATTTTACTTAACCTAGCCATTGTCTGATTTTCGTTTTTCAATCTTTCATTAAACTTGAATTCTAAAAACCCTGTATTAGTGATCACACTTAATAAATATTCAAATAGTTCACCTCATTAATCCTTTCTCCTTCCAATGATATTTCATCTTCCATTGCATATCCTATTCTCATCGCCTCTCTTCTCTTGATGTTAAGCCCAAACTCATGTAATATTTCATTCATTCTGGTAAGCATATATATATATATATATATATATATATATATATATATATATATATATATATATATATATGTGTACGTGTGCGGGCGTATGTTTGTGTGTGTGTGTCCTCACGTAAGTTTGTGAATGCGTAAGATGCATTCGAATGTGAGTTAATAAGTGAATGATGATAACTCTACCACATTTCAGTTATTGTGTACTTAAACAAAGCTATGAAAATTATTTTGTAGCATCGTACACCATTTCAAGTCATTTACATATGAGGAAGAGAGTAACTTTGCTTCTATATTAAAACTAATGTTTGCGAATGATATCGTTTTTGTTTGTTTTGTAAAGTATAACTGTTCATATATACACGACAAACATTATTCAAATGCATTCATTAATTGATATCATCTTGGAAATGAAGACCCTTCCTGAGTTAATTCTTAGGATAAAAATAACTGCATTTATGATAAAAATCTGAAAGCGTACGTGACAATGCATGTAATGACATCTTGACACTGATAACATCGATAATACCAGCTATGATGATTATCTAGCGTCTCATACCATCTCTCGAATACTTATTATCTTGACAAAGCCCGATGTTCAAGAAGATTCATTGTTGGACATAGTATTAGGAAATGTCTAAAAGCAGCATGAAGATCTGTAACTCTTGAAAAAGAGGTTCACAAGGGTATGAATGTTACATTAGTGATCTTCCGGTTATTTTTGACCTTCTAACAAAAAAACGACTATATATATATATATATATATATATATATATATATATATATATATATATATATATATATATATATATATATATATATATATATATATATATATATATATATATATAATAATAATAATAATCGTATTCACTTCATATATTTGCAATGTTTCAATAACTCGAGGAGAGTTAAAATAAAAAGAAAAAATAAAAAAAAAATAGGGAGATTGCAAAGTAAAATTCAAAATGTAACCTGTGTGATAATGATATGTCTTGCTATATTATTACTGATATGCTTTGTGCATTATTTACCTAATAAAGTGTTTTCATGCGTTGCAAATGACTGTAATTTATCAAAATTATTTACCCACCAAACAGATATAATACACATCCACAGAATGAATTCAAATTCCTATTTACATCATGAATTTCCTTATGCAGCCTTTCGTAGGAGCGTCAGTTGAAAAGGGGATATAATTTTTATTTTTTCATTCCTCGATATGGAAGGTTTAGGATTGCTGGATCGACTTAAACTAAGGATTAACCTCAAGTGTAGTCAGTGCTCTGTATGTATGGGCTGCGTCGAGTACACTGACTGTTAGCTTTACCCTTCAAAGATACGTACAATTTTCAAATCCGAAACGTGCCTGGTATTAAGAGTTTCGGAAAAAGGATTGTGTTGCCATATGAATTCATTGGACATTCTGTTCTTTGACAAACATATACTGACACATTTTCCTCTCGATACCGCTTTTCATTTTTGAAAATGTATATTCAAAGATTTTATTAGAAAAAAACTCAATTCTCTTTGATTGTGGAAAATGATCCATGACTTTTAACTTGAAATACGTGAGATTTGTCCTGAAAGACCTTTCTATATAGAAGAAGCGTAAATTTCTATCATGCAATTTTGGCCTCATTACGCCGACAACATGAACATGCTGAAATTACCAATCTTTCCGAGGCGGTGAGCTTTACAAAAATTATTCCTTTTTTTCTCGGTTTAATAAGGAAGAATTTTCATGTTGATAAAAAATAGATGACGCTATATCATTTCATATTTTACAGCAATGATTAAAATATATTGGAAACATTGATATTCCTTTGTAACACTTCTCTTTATTATTGACATTTGAAATTAATGCAGCAGCAAAAATAGGTTACAGGATACCTGTCGGCTATGTTTTTTTTTCCTAAAACAAGGATAATGACTATGATAGTTGTTAATATACACATACACAGGAACACACACTTATGTACATGTATATATATATATATATATATATATATATATATATATATATATATATATATATATATGTATGTATGTATATATATATATATATATATATATATATATATATATATATATATATATATATATATATATATATGTATATATATATATATATATATATATATATATATATATATATATATATATATATTTATATATATATATATATATATATATATATATATATATATATATATATATATATATATATATATATATATATATATATATATATATATACGTATCTATGCATCTGTATATATATATATATACATATATATATATATATATAAATATATATATATATATATATATATATATATATATATATATATATATATATATATATATATATATATATATGTATATGTGTGTGTGTGAGAGTGTGTATTAAAGTATCTTGTTTATGTTTTGAACACATGTAATTCTAGTATGCTACTACCCTCTAATGTCCGGTTTCTCATACAATTGCTTTTCATAAGGTCTTGTACTTACATAAGACTTTTCTTCCTTAGGCCGTAATAAAATCCCATTTTGGCACATTAAAATGAACTACTTCTGCCAAGTTTTAATTGCGTCCGTATATCAGTGTGCGTAGGTAATGTAAAAGAGTGAAATTTCATGTAACTCTACCTTTCAGAGAGAGAGAGAGAGAGAGAGAGAGAGAGAGAGAGAGAGAGAGAGAGAGAGAGAGAGAGAGAGTTGCCACAGAGGAGTTATAAATCAAGGGAAAGACAAGAGTATAGAATACAGAAGAAAACATAATAAAATGAATTATTTATATTTATTTGTATATTAAGTTTTGTCACTATTCTCCGTTATTTGAAAAGAAGAAAACGGTATTTTTTACTTATAACCAGAGTAACAGAGTTGAGAATAGATTGCTTATTACCCAAAAAATACCAAAAAAAAAAAAAATAATAATAATAATCACCCTACATGAGGTCTGATTAACTTACCTTAAGGTAATGATATATTAGACATCTATGTTCGCATAATCCACACACGGTAGAACTTACTTCATGTTACATCTTACAATGAATTACATCAATAAGCATGTTTCTTAACGGGGTGTGTAAACTGTACGAAAACTAAGGCCAGGCAGTCTGTCACAGTCACCTCATACTGAAATATGAATGTTACTAATTCTGGCGTCTGTTTGGCTCTTCAACTGTGCATTATTCAACTTTATCAAACATTATTCTCATATCTGTAGTGTCGAATGTTGGATGTCATTTGGTCCTATTTGCTTGTGGGTCTTACAGGAAATGTAGTGTATGCTTTGCCTGATTTGCGTCCTTTCCCACGTGCTCATGCTATTTGATCACCTTCCATGTTTATGGTTACATATTTATAAAGAAATTTATAGAATGAACTATCATTACATTATTATATAGTTTTGGGTTTCAGTGCAGAATACACGACACGGGTATGGGTTTTGTGTCAGCTTAACGTGTGCCAAACATAGTGTAGAATATCAATTTACCGACTACAGGAATGATTGCAAGAGCCAGGGATGAGATTACGCGAAAAATATCCACTAAAATATGTTATTTTCCAGTTACTTAATTGATCTGTCACGAGAATTTTTTAACGATCAAATCCCTTCTACTCTTTTCGGAACTTGAAAAGGTTTTTCCAGTTCCAACCCTAAACCAAAAATAAAAATTTTCTTCGATAAATGAGTTAGAGGTGCTGACTGATAGTTCAACATGCCTAACCGAGCTTGGGACTGGAAAACTATCAATAGCTGGAGCTTCATCTTGATTAGCCTTTGATCCATCTTTAGAAACAGCATATCCTAAATCATATGAATAATTCGGTAAAAAAAAAAAAAATCACGTTTACCTATTTTCAATTTCAAATAATATTGACGTGACCTATTTATCACTGATCCAAACGATTAAATAATTCCTATGAGCAAACAGAATGTCACCTAACATATTACCAAAATGTATATTGATTAATCTCCTGAATGTAATAGGCTCAAATCGTAATTCATATGACATGCGCATAAATTAAAATTTCCTTTTATGAATGTTAAATGCTTTATACATAGTTGATTCGATTTTTAATGTTGAAATAATATACGTATACGGTATTTTATGATTTAATTTCTGTATTTTTTCTACATCCTTTTATATGATGTACGCTTTGGAGTTTCATAAAGTAAGCAAGAGAAATACTATCATTTACTGTTCTGGTTTACCTTTTTTCTTTTAGGGTCTTTTGACTGGCCAGACAGTACTACATTGGATCCTTTTCTCTGGTTACGGTTCATTTTCCCTTTGCCTACACACACACTGAATAGTCTGGCCTATTTTTTACATATTCTCCTCTGTCCTCATACACCTAATAACACAGATTACCAAATAATTCTTCTTCACTCAAAGGGTTAACTATTGCACTGTAATTTTCAGGGACTACTTTCCTCTTGGTAAGGGTATAAGAGACTCTCTAGCTATGGTAAATAGCTCTTCTAGGTGAAGGTAACTCCAAAATGAAATCATTCTTCTCTAGTCTTGGGTAGTGCCATAACCTCTGTACCATGGTCTTCCAGTGTCTTGGGTTAGAGTTTTCTTACTTGACGGTACACTCATGCACACTCTTTTATCTTATTTCTATTCCTTTGGTTTTGTTAAAATTTTTATAGTTTATATAGGAGATATTTATTTTAATGTTGTTACTCCTCTTAAAATATTTCCTTTTCCTTTTTACCTTCCCTCACTGGGCTATTTTCCCTGTTGGAGCCCCTGGGCTTATAGAATCCTGCTTTTCCAACTAGGGTTGTAGCTTAGCAAGTAATAATAATAATAATAATAATAATAATAATAATAATAATAATAATAATAATAATAATAATAGTGCCACATTCAAAATTGTTTTATTCAATGTCGGTTCCGTGCTATTTTAATTGCTGCATTTGAAAGTACATTGTTAAAAATTTGTATAAAAAAAATACAGTAAATGCCAGGCAACATTTATTCCAGGATTTTTACCGTTTTAAAAACAGATATATTGACGTTCAGGAGTGATATTACGGTCACTAACCCGTAAAATATAAGAAAAAAGTATGGTAAAATTACGGTCACCTGCATTTTACTGAAATACGGCTGAGAAAAGTATATTTTCATGAAGATTATCCATTTGAAATTACGGTTTTTCTTAACAGTGTATGTTCCTAAAAAGCTCCGTTTTAATTTCGACGCTTACAAGAATGATAACGATAATGACAGACACCTCCGACATTTGATCGATGTTAACATTCTATTCTTATATTAGTTGTCCTCGTCGTCATTTTGAGATCTTTGACCTATCTAACCTTTTTCCTTTACTCAGCATTGGTGATTGTGATTAATACCATCGTTAAGAAATCTCTTACTTTGCCATGTTCCATAAAAGGAGATTTTAAAGGGTACTTCTTCTGCTGGCACTTTCTATGCCTCGACTTCTGATTTAGAGAGAAATTTTCACTTTGGAAAAGTTTCATGTTGAAAGTCACAAAGCCGCTTTGCTGTAAAAAGATTCAACACTTTCTTGATTATCTCATATTTTTCTGTTTCCCCTTTTTACTTTTTATTAGTAGGTTTTCCTTATTCATAAATATTTCTTTATTAACTTTTGATACTTATTGAAGAAATTCTATTTTCATACGGATTTTATTTTAATCAAAAAAATTTTCGAAATCAAAATTGGTATTACCTTTTTTTTATATACACATAAATCCCTTTTTTGCAGATGATAATCTATTTTTGTACAACCATCTCTTTCCTTACAAAGCTTTGACTGAAATTTGCTATTTCCTCTTACAATAATCTGCATTATATCAAAGCTATTGAAGGTGCTTCCATAAGGGTACTGAATAATTCAGAACAATTTATTCTCCACATGTCATAATATTTATTACTTTCCGACAAAGCTAAGCCAAGTTGGGAAAATGGGTCACAGAGTTGAGCATAGCCCCTCTCCACCCCCCACCCCCCAAAAAGGAACATATATAATTAAAAACCAGGGATAGTTCCAGATAAAAAATGGACCAGATTACATTGGCTGTACATGAATCACTCACTAGTGTAAAGGGGAATAAGACCCGGACACAATATTTTGTAAATTTAGTAACATAAGGCAAAAGTGCGTATGCATAGTACACCAATTTCCATATCAATATGATTTAGATAGAACAACAGAAACCGAATTTTCTAGATTATATCAAGAAATTCAGAACAAGCTTCTTAAGATTTTCATGTTTGGTGAAATGCTAATATGAAAATATAAGCATTAGCTTGAGTATTAGCTGATTTCTCCCGTAGTTTTGTACTGAAAAATCATTTGCTTTATTTTGTAATATTCATAACAAGCGATTGTTTCTTACCTACGATTTAATATAATAGTTTTATCATTTAAGTAAGTATGGAAGCGATAGCGGTCATTTTGTTTGATCTTAATCATAAAAAAAATTAGATGTACTTACCAAATGAGAAAAAATCATGCCTCCATAAAACAAGTGTTGAATTACGATTAGTTTTCGTTAGATACCTTAACGAGGTGATAGGGTTTGCGTCTCGCCATAATAAGTAAAGCCATACTAGTTAGGGCCACCCATACTACGTTGGTTTTTTATGTAAAATAAGAACAAAATCTCCCAACATCATCAATCTGCAGTGGCTTGCGTGGTGATGAAAACTGGCCCAAACCCAGGCACTAATAAAACAGTCTCGTCTCGACCCCCCAGTCCCTACCGGCAGTGGAACAACTGCCCAAGATGGCGGGTAGTTACATTTCACTGCAGGGGGTGCTAAAATCTGTGGACTAGAACATGCCACCTTTGTAAATTAGATCTTGTGACATACAATCTTACGACCATGTCTAGGTAGGAAGACTTTGAGTGTTACTAGAAGAGTTGCAATGAATGAATTGGAAGGTAATAGGATCGATTGAAATTAGAAGAACTGGTGATTCTTATATAGTATTAAAAGAGGGCCATATATTTTGTTTTAGAGGACATGAAAGGAACAAAGGCAACGGAGTTGGTTTTCTTATTAAAAAAAATTTCTCAGGTAACTTAGAGGAATCTTAAGTACTAGTTATACAATTGTAGGATTGATTGAAGTATAAACTGAAGATCATCCAAACGTATGCACCAACAACATCCTATACAGAGGAAGAAATAAAAACTTTTTATGAAGGTCTGGAAATATCTATGAGAAAACATGACTCCATTTACATTTGTTTTGGGCAGTATCAATACTTAAGTAGGTCAACAGAAGAGAGGAGAATCAGTAGTACGTAAATTTGGAGTTGGCACAAGGAATGACAGATAAAATAATCTTGTAGAATTTCCTGAAAGAAACAATATTGAAATCATGAACACCTTTTTTTTTATATAAAGAGACAGAAAATGAACATGGTGAAGCCCAAATTGAGAAACGAAAAACGAAATATATTCTATTCGCAGTGAAAAGTTAATTTAGTTAAAGATGTAATAGTGTTAAACAAGTTAAAGTCAACCAGCCATAAAATGATGAGAAGCTAAAATTTTTTTGTTTAAGGAAAGAAAGGGGAAAATTAATTGAAATGGAAGGAAGTAAAAAAGAAATGAACAGTAATACAACACAATGTATATTAGAATCGGCACAAGAGATAGGTGGAATAGTTATCAGAAAAGACCAAAAACCTAATAAAGAAAACATTGGAAATTACGATCAAACCCAAGAGAAGGGAAATAAAATTACATAACTATTCAAAACAATAAACAAACTAAAAACCCAAGACATTCGTAAACACAATCAGACCGAATTTTAAAAAACCCTAAAGAAAGGAAAAAGCATCAAGTTAATGAAAAGAAGACTTGCAACAGGGTGCCAGCAGATGTTTGTTTTAAAGGATGAAAATGGAAATAAATTATTATGAACAATAGAGATGGAGTGGTAAAAATTGCAGAGGATTTCTATACAATGCTATTCAATACTGATATAAGAAATAACTTTGCATTAAAAGCCACAAAAAGAGGCAAAGCATTAGCAGGAGAATATGACCTAACAATTTATTGGATAATAGATGATGGAGATTTAATAGCAGTAAAACTGGCCGAACTCTACGCCAAATGTCTGCAAGAATACACCATACCTACAGCTTGGAAGAGTTTTATGATAATGCTAATTCACAGAAAGGGAGACACAAATCACTTGAGAAATTACTGTCCAATAATTTTACTATCTGTAAAATATAAAATAATTACAAAGATCATATTAGATCAAATGATAAAATCAACCAAGAGAGCAGGCAGGCTTTAGAAGTTGGTAATCAACAACTGACCATATGCATGCTAATAAAGAATCATCAAAGTATATCAAACGTCTATGTATAGTATTTACAGAACACAAGAAAGCTGCTGATTCTGTAAAAACTCCAGCAGTAATGAAAGCCCTTCAAAGACAAAGAATAGATGAATTTTATTTTAAAACACTTGAAAGTATCTCTACAAGAACTACGGTAATCTTAAAACTACATAAAGATAAGGAGAACATTATGAATTAGAAAGAAGTTACACAGGGAGATCCCATCTCTCCTAAATTATTCCCAGAATGCCTAAAAGATGTTTTTGAAATTTTGTATTGGGGAATTATGAGAATTAATATTAATGAGGAATACCTTAACAACTTAAGATTTGTTGACGCCATTTTTTTGTTTAGAAAACGTCCAATGGATATGCAGATTACAAAAAGGGGTCATGGACGAACCTCTAGAGATTGTTAATGAATATGCGTACTTAGTACAGACAATAAGCGTTTCCCCAGGACCTGAAACCGAAATTAAAAGAAGTACAAGTATGGGATATTGACCGTTTGGTAAACAAAACTAGCTTATGAAAATTAAAGTGGCACAATCTCTGGAAAGAAAAGTATTTAATCAAATGGTCCTGCGAGTATTAACTCAAACATCAGAAAATTGGAGCATTACTAAAGTCTTAGGAAATAAGCTAGTTACAATTCGAAGAGTTATGGAAAGAATAATGATGGGGATAACACTAAGAGACAGAAAAAGACCAACACGGACACGAGAGCAAACTGAAGTAGAGGATATTCTAACAACATGTAAGCTAAAGAAATGGACATGGGCAGGATATATATTGAAAATGGCTGATAATAGTTGGATATTAAGAATAACACCATTAGTCCCTGGAGATTGCAAAAGAAGCAGGGGAAAGAAAAAAAGACGATGAATTTACGAACTAAGAAAGTTTGCGGGTGTGGACTATTATGGAAAGACCATAAACAGTCGCAAGTTGAATATATATATATATATATATATATATATATATATATATATATATATATATATATATATATATATATAATAAATATATATATATATATATATATATATATATATATATATATATAGATATATATATATATATAGATATATATATATATATATATATATATATATATATATCCTTAGTGTGTTTATCTGTTTATGTATGTTTTTGTGTTTATGTATGTGCATGTAGTTTATTTCTATGAAGTTCTTGCAGTAAAGTAATGAATGCAGGCAAGGATTCAAACTTTAAACACGAGTAGAAATTAAGATGAAATCCATATAATTAAATTTGTTTCCCTGAGGATCTCTGCTAACGTGCCAGTGAGTTATTTGTGATTTATTTGAATAAATAAAATTAAGAGTGTTTTAAGAGTTTTAATGGTTATTCATAAATGGCAGAAGCAAAATCATTAGAATTATTATCAAAATTATTGGATTTATATTGTCAATAACAAATATTAAGATTTGTTATTTTTTAAAGAATTATTAGAATTATTATTATTAAAATTATGAGAATTATTGTTGATATTGAAATGATTAAAATCATCCTTATTTTTCAAATCAAATCATTAATATTATCATTATTGAAATTCTTATTATTATTAAGATTGCAAAAATAATTACTATAACGACAGGAAAATGTTCCAGACAGGACAATGTCCTAAAATCTAGGTAGACTTACAGGCTCCTCCAAACCTCAACATCCATAGCACACAAGGTTGCTAATACAACTAGAAGCTATCGAGCACGAGAAGGCTGGAATTCCCGTCCGACAGAATGCCAGGCAGTGACCTTTCCGATGGGCTACCACATAAAATTATCGTAAAATTGCCACGCTACAAACTTATCAATCAGTAACATTGGTGGCGATGGATTGATTCTGTTTCTAAAAAAAGTCATGAATTCGACAACAGTATACAGCACAAAGGGGGAATCAAATCTTTGGTCTCTTTATAGCCGGGTATAGTATTGAATTAAAAGCTCAGGATAGAAACGAATGGCAAAATCTAACCAAGGCTCTTTGCGTTAATAGGCGTAGGAGATGATGATGATGATGATGATGATATGTATGTGTACACACACACACGCACACATAAACACATACAAACACACACACACGCACACATAAACACATACAAACACACACATTATATATATATATATATATATATATATATATATATATATATATATATATATATATATATATATATACTTTTTATGAATATATGTATGCATGCATTTATGCGTGCAAAGAATCACAAGGAACTGGTAATAATTTCTGATGAATTTAACTTTTTATATTTGTAATACATTATCAAGAGGAATGACGTTCAGAGTTAGCCTAATATACTTAAGGAAAAGAAAAAATAAATATATAAGTTGGCAGTGAAAAGCCAATAATATCCTGAAACCTGCGTGGGAGGAATCACTAAAGGCTCATTATGAATGATTGAGCATCTTCAATAACAAATTATGTTTTTCAAGTGTTTATCAATAGGAAACCTGCGTTAATGAAAATGTGTGCAACCTACAAACATCTTTGGTAATAAATGCCTCAAGTTTATACATGCCAGAGCTGATCATCCAATTCCCGCTAAAATACATTCAATGTCATTCCTTTACAATATATTTTAATGATCAACCAAACTTTAACTCTAAATTTTCTTTAGAGTAAGTAAAGCATCGAGAGCCAGTTTGATTTACAAAAAAATATAGAATATAGCGAGAGATGCATAAAACTATCATTATTGAAAGGTAACGATTTTTTTTTCTTTACGGTTAAAAGATTATCTCTTGTCTTCATCTCAGTATGTTTGGTATGTGTCCCCTCCTCCCCAGCCAGCAGATCTATCTATCTCATTACCATCATGGAAAGAAACTTTCTCACTGGGAGAAGTTACACACTAATATTCATTTTGATTCCTTCAAAAGAGGCCAATTAAGTTTAATTGATTCGAAAATTATTTGTTGAACATTTATCAGAAGATTTCAATTGACGTTTAAATTGTCTTCAAATCTATATATATGACCTATTCAACCCGTCGTTTCTTCTTAATGTAACGGAGGACTCTGATTCAATAAGGAATGATTTAGGAATATCCTTCTAATTCACAACTTTGAGGGATAATCTCACTGAAGAGAACAATCCTGACGTAAATCGATTTGATCACAGGAATTTATTCTGTCCGATTTTACATAGTTCTATGAGATACACTTACAGAAATTATGAGTAGGAATTCCAGTAAAACTTCGCATGGCCTTCAGTGCCTTCTGTAGGTGCACAAAAGGCGCAAAAAAAAAAAAAAAAAAAAAAAAAAAACTGTAAAAAGTATTTATGATAACAAACGATTGGTATGCAAGAAAAATTCTGTGTAAGTAGGCATGAATAGTCTTTATTTAATATTTCATAGGTCCTCCTCTTGACATTTTTGTATGACATTTGATGCACAGAGACACGTATTTCAAAAGTCTTGTAGCCAGAAGCACAGATTAACTGAAATGTACACTGTCAATTTCTGTATACATGTGTGTATCTGAATTTCTGTACACATACACACGCACTATACATACACACACACATATATATATATATATATATATATATATATATATATATATATATATATATATATATATATATATATATATATATATATATAAATATATATAGTGTGTGTGTGCATAATGTAACTACCATTTAAGGGTTTATTCATTAATATATAACAGGTTTTGTTTACATCACATATAATTTATCTAAATGATATAAGGATGGGTGCTGCATTACCCGCCCGATCCCAGTGCCCTTTTGTATAAATCACATTTATTCCTAAGGATAGTGTTTAAATATAACTACACATTAGGGATATATTTCAATGAAAATGGTAATACAATTCTATATAATATCCATTGTTTAGAGTGTATATAAATTATGTAAGACAAGCATTTAAAGCTTAGCTTTATTATCACAGGTACGTTTTTTAATATTTCTTCATTAATAACAGTGACATACGATATCAATTAACTTTCAAATTCCATATGTCAACATACGGTTTAATATCGCTATTTTACGGTACTTATAAATAATCTTTTTAATCCTTTTTTTTCCAAAGGATAAACTTTCATTTGCCTAAAAATTTCTAAACTTTTTTATTGTCTCCCGTATAAGCATGTGCGTATATATGTGTGTACGTGCGCGCGTGTGCATGTGACATTTCAACACCTCTATTTTCTCTCACATTTTTACTCACTTTTATCGCCTGAGCCTGTACGAGAAAATTGATAAATGCCGATTCCCTTGGCTTGGTAGCTTTCAGATCAGTGGACAGTAGGTTGGGGTGAAATTTGAGCTAAAAGACAAAGCTTCGTAGTGATAAGTGAATTCAAAATATGCGAGGAAATCAAGAAGTTAAAATGTCAATGTATTTATTAAGAATACATATTCCAATATAACTGGAAACAACTATATATATATATATATATATATATATATATATATATATATATATATATATATATATATATATATATATATATATATATATATATGTGTGTATATGTGTATATATATATATATATATATATGTATGTTATATCTATACATAAATATACAGTACAGTACACATACGCACACACACATACACACACATATATATATATATATATATATATATATATAGAGAGAGAGAGAGAGAGAGAGAGAGAGAGAGAGAGAGAGAGAGAGAGAGAGAGAGAGAGAGAGACTATTTTTTCTATAACTTCATTATGACTGAAAAATTTATATAACTATTACAAAAGAATGTCTTATATTGTCTGAATCATATCAAAATCAGTAGACCCTTAGATTTTGGAAAAAAGAATGGAAGACAAAAGAAAGGTATTATATTTACATAATACAATGTTAGATGACTTAGAATAATCTGCATGAAAAGGGTCTGTAACAATTTTGTATGCATTGCTCGTATTCTAAGCGGAATGTATATAGATTCAGGTAGAATTTTTAAAGAAATATGTTGAATGTTCTGTACATTCTGATGGCAAAAGACCCACTTGAGTCTCATTCCAGGATACAGTTTCTTATTTCGGATTGGGTGGTCAGACCAGCAGCCACCAGTACGTGATGAGATTCCTGAACAGTCCATAGTCTGAACCCCCAGGGCTCTTCATCGTCTGTCCAATTTAGGAAGAGACACATGCGCTATACCTATTTTGCAAACGTGACTTTACCTTATCTCTACCAGCATTGGTTTCAAATGTAGATGTTGGTACTTTTATTTTTTTTTTTTTTTTTGTAAATCTACGCTATACCATATGTGTATTTTTTTAAGTACAGATATGCACACTTTCAATAGCAAATTTAAATTATATTAGATTTATTGGAATATGATCTTTCCGTGGTCTTGCCAATAGTTATTCATATCCCTTTATGATTTTCCAGTGGTCTTACCAATAATTATATATATCCCTTTACCTGATGTACTTAATTAGGCAAAACTTAATGCTTTTATTTTCGGCCCGTTTTGTAATTTTTCGTATGGGATACATTTAACAATTTTATAAGGTTGCAAATATATCTGTAAAAATTATTGATCGTGAGTTATCATCGGTGCTTTCATTGGCGAAGATTGTTTGTTTTTGTATGTCTCAAATTATCACCGTTTATATTTTCTCTGAATTGTTATCGCATAAAGGACATTGACGTAACTGGTGTTTCTAGTGATACGGATTACTTGTAAAACATACTCATTTCAAGGTTCTGTTAATAAACATCTATGAAATCAGTTGTTCCTAAAGCCTATGGACAGATACTATGAAATTGAATATAAAGAGACTTCTGTGAGGATGTAAAACTCTTCTTTAGAATTAGATTTAGTTCCAAAATCCGTAATTTTTATATACTCGTAATAAATTAAGGCTCTATAGGGTTTTGAAGCGGAAGAATTATTGTTACTTAACAGTAAAGCTGCGCGCTTTTCTTCTCTCGCCAATTACGTGATGTCAAAGCCGATTACGTAAACTTGACATTAAATGTCAATGAAGAATCTAGGAAACCTCTTTTTATTGTTAATGTAGTAATCATATTTATAGGATAATAGAGTAGTAAGGTATTACTACTAATAGTACATCTAATACCACTACTACTACTGCTACTGCTGCTGTTATTATTATAATTATTTTTCATGATTTAGGTACCTTGTTAGTGGCGAGTCTTTTCCCCCATTTTTTATCATTCTTTTCTCGAGTTTGCCGATTCATTTAGTCCAGCAGTTACTTTCCCTCTAATAATACAAACTTGATAGTTAATTACCCAATTCAAAGACACTCGATTCGGCCATACTTTGGGGGTTGTTAATTATTTTCTCCAGAATTCTATATTTCGTGGTCATATTTCAATATTAATGGACTAAATGATTTTGGATTCTGTTCGTCACACATCTCAGGTACTACATAATGATGGGCAGAGTTCTCTAGTCTTTTGAATCTTTGCGGGGTCTCAAATTAATCAAGTTCACAATGATGAAACGGATTTAATTTTTTTATAAGAATAATTACTTCATATGATGCTGTTGTCAAGTCTACCCTAATTGGTAGAAGATTAATTTAGACATTTTTGCTCAAAAGCAATAATGTGTTTCAACTTCCAATTACCTCTTATTCTTTTTTTATAGTTAGCAGATTTGGTACATTCACTCATTCTGGCTCTCTTTGCATCAGGGTATTGGGATTACCTCAACAAACTTCACAATTCTGTTAACATGTGACCACTTTAGCTCCGTTCACAATCTTTATTCTTTCTTCACCCCCTTCAAGGTGGTTATATTATCGAATCAGTTTATTTATTTACTTGTCTCTGTGGGCTTATGTCTGTCTGTGGACAGGATTACGTCATAAGTACTCATCGGATTTGCATTTTACGTCATTTTAAAAATAATGTGAGGACAAATTGACGGATTTTGCACATTTCCACCACATATTGATCTTAGGCCATGGGTGACTCCACAACTTTTGGAATAGTCTGGTTACGGAGCCGGATTCTATATCTGGATTTGCCTTTTTTTTTTGCCTATGCTTCTGTCTGTGGAGAGGATTATATTATCAAAACTTCTCGATAGATTTTTACAAAATTTTCAGCACAGATGGATCTTAAGTGCTGGACAATCTCCCTAAATTTTGAAAATGATCTGGATCCGTATCCAGATTCTAAATCTGGATTTGTATTTTTCGCCATTTTAAAGATAACGTCAAAACAAATTGACACAAATTGAAGGATTTTGATGAAATTTCCACCACAGATAGATTTCATACCATGTACGACCCTATTAACCTTTGGCTGAGGTCAAATTGCTCCTCTTATAACTACTTTTATTTAGTTTCTTGTGGTTGTCCATAAAAAGGTTACTTTCCAAGTTACAGTGATTGACATGCTTCATAGGTATAACAGCTCCTGCATTAAAAGCGTATTCCCTTATATTCTAATTGATGTATCTGACCAATATTCTGTCTCTTGCTAATTTGATCATGGGCAACTTTGGACTCCTCATTTACAAAAAATGCCAAGACTTCATACCATTCTTTCACTTTATTTGATTTAATCGAGTAAACTAATCAATGCAAATGTTCTGCAGCTAATAGGACAGTTTCCTAACAATTACATACAATGTTTTCGAGTATTCCACGTCAGCTGTTTATCCTCAATTTCAGGTACTGTATTTTGCAGTGATTAAAAGGGAATACTCATTCATTTGTTTTGTATCATTTGCTTACATGTGAAGCCACTCTAACACATTTTCAATGTAGGCATTGGAAGATTATATTCTTAATGAGACATCAGGCCTCCTAGCATTCATCGCCATGAAGCTCTATCATACACGAAGTAACTAGATCTAAAGGCTTTTCTGTAGAGTATTGACTTAAATAATACAATCTACGATCACTTGTAGTTAGTTTAGGTGGGATTTTATTATAGAATGATTTCATAAATATTTGGAACTTTACTTTTCAATTTTAGCGTTGGGCATTAACGATTTTTCCAACAAATAGGCCGAAAACAACGAATTATAACGACAAAGGCAGACAGCTTAACACTTCAGAGTCAAGGGTGACTTATGCTAAAAGTTGATAGAATTATTAACTAAGAATGGGGAATGATCTTGAACAATTTACTCAAATAAAAGTTATGGACTTTAGATTAAGACGAAAACTGGCTGATGTAGTGAATTATAAAGAGATTGCACCACAAGTGAATAAGTGTCCATTAGTGTAAAAGTCTTGAAAGCTTAAGTTAAATGAAATTTTAAGTGCGCGAAGCCGTACATAAAGGTATAAAGGCCACTCATGAATAACGGAGGCAAGGGACAGTGACCTTGTCCTATCAAGCAGGGCAATGCCCTAGAGACTGACCATATATACATATGATCAGCGCCCAAGGCCCTCTTCACTCAAGGTAGGACCAAGGAGGGATAGGCAATACCTGCTGATGAATCAGCAGATAGACCTATAGGTTCCCCCAAACCCGCCATCCTTAGCTCATAAGGATGGTAAAAAAAAAAAAAAAAAAAAAAAAAAAAAATAACGAGTTTGAGCGGGACTGGAACCCCAGTCTGGCGTTCACCGGTCAGGAATGTTACCACATCGGTCACAACAATAGGAGAATAGATATCTGATATGGAATAAAAGAAAATAAAACAAAATAAATTATGAAAATAAATTTCAAAATTCTAAAGTTAACAGCTAAAGATAAAGTATATAAAAAGGAACTCAAACAATGATTAAAAAGACGGCAATGCTGATCCCAAATAAATAAATTAACTCAAGAAGCATCGCAAACGATTCCAATCCCATTTCCTAAACAGGTTGTGGTAGCATTGGAAACGTACCTCCATGGTGATCTGCTGGACTGCACCTAGTTTTTAATCTTTTGTTTCTACAACTTTAAGTTCAATGCCATAACAACCCTGATCTATAGGACATTTTCTCTTTCCTCTGATTGGACATCCTTGCAAAATGAAATAATCATTTGGAACAATATTTCAAGGATAACTTTCCCAACCAAAATAATTTATAGATTAGTTAACTAATTTCTGAACAAACTTTATCAAATCAAAATTTCAAGTTCCTACTGTTCCAAAAATGATATTTTATACTTCTTTACCTTTTATTAATAACAAGAAACGTGTGAAATAAATTAAAAAAAGGAATTTTAAACAGTTTTCCGAGTCTGGATCTTGAACTAATTTTCAAAAATCCCCTGACAGTGGGATTCAGGTTTAAATTTAAGGATTATTTCCCTGATCTAATGCGTTCTTCAGTGGTTTATATGTTTACTTGTCCAAGATGTCATCTTGGAAATTATGTGGATTCCACAAAAGACTGCTGAAAGTTCACATAAATGCTTATCGGGGTGTAGACATAGAACTGGATGCACGCTCAACACTAAAATAGTTCTGAACCATCAGAGACCATACTTATAAATCTAAGACCAATATTTCACATAAAAATCTTTACACAAGCGCCAAGCAACTGTCATGAATGAATAAATAAGTTATAAATTTTAGACAAATCCGAAATGGGGATTAAAATAAATGCACAGGAAATAGGATGATGGTTGCCGACCTGTGATCTCATATCCACGATCCTTGGGCAGTGTGGGAAGCAGATGCGTATTTGCTGACCCAAGCGCACGTGTACTGAATCTGTTTCCACGTACATCAGGACGGAAAGGAGACAAAAACTGGCCTGATGCTGTTACATCACCTGACACCGCTACCCAGAGGCCAGACAAGCCCTCATACCCCCCAGCAATGCATGGGAAATAAGAGTAGCTGGGAAGCCAAGATTATTCTGCGAAGTTCGAGCGCGAGATCGAGTTGGGTCAAGCTCAAGACGTGAGTGGACAATCATCAATAGGGCCATCTGCCATGGTAAGCCTACCTCAACCATGGCTGGCGTCGATATGCCACAAGACGTCCAATTACTGTCCTTTTTTTTTATTATTATTATTATTATTTTTTTTTTTGTAGCAATCTTATTCATGTAACTGTCCCCCCGTAAGTCTGTTCTTCCTAAGTGTGTCTATAATTTACAAGAAATTAATTGTAATTACCATTATGATAAATTGTTCCAGTAATTTGAAAGCCAGCAAGAAACTTTTATTTTCTTAGTTATTTAATTAGAAATATTTAGAGTTCTGTGGAAGATATACTTAAACGCCTTATTCACATTTAAATAAGAATTTTGCTCACGTTTCTGTAAAAATTAACTGAGGCAATAAATCCTCTTACGATGTAAAAGTCGTTTAATTCACCACCTCTTATCTATTATTATTTAATTGCTTCCAGCAATAGTGATACGACTCCTTTCTGCTGGCATTAGAGTCGTTGCTAATTAAAGAAAAGTCTCCTCAACTAAACAATTAATCATCCTCTGTCCCCCTACACATCACTTAAGCCGGCAAATTTGGGATTTTCTTTCTGAGTGGTGTCCTTCAGATAGTCACTGAGTTCTTTAGTCTAGTCAAGACAAGTTGGTCTCTTTAGACAATTCTAGTCTTTGTGTATTTCAGTTTTAAGATACTTACTTTCAGTTAACTTCATTTTATATCCTGGTTTTACTTGTATTTGTGTATATAACTTTAATTTTAAATGGTTTTTAAATATGTTTTTTACTGAGTTTTGCCTGTCATGTTTCATTCTCCCCCTTTAGCCTTGATAATAGGAAGAGTCCCGAAACGTCGGCATCAATAAACATGAGATATGTTGTCTAGACTATTTGTCCTCCTGTTTGTTTTATTTCTGAAGGTCGCCAGGAGCAACGGTCTACCTAAATATATATATATATATATATATATATATATATATATATATATATATATATATATATGATAAATTTTGTATATTTAGACCTGTTTTTATGTTAAAATAAACCATATATTTTAATACCTGAATATCTGGGTTCTCATACCGACCTCAGGATCAGAGTTCCCAGGCGAAACCACTCAAGGACAATAGATTTTGTCCAGCCACGGAATCGAATCTGGCATGACTGTGACGATATCATTTAGCCACGAAGAAAGATCTTTCTTCGTGGCTAAATGGTATCGACACTGTCATGCCAGCTTCTTGGACCAGGGTTCGATTCCCTGGCAGGACAGAATCTATCGTCTTTGAGTGGTTTCGCTTTGGGACTGATCCTGAGGCCGGTAACAGAATCCAGACATTGAGGTATTGAAATATATGGTTTATTTTAATGTAAAAAAAAGGTCTAACTATGCAAAATTTATCATATATATATATAGTATATATATATATATATATATATATATATATATATATATATATATATATATATATACATATATATATACATATATATATATATATATATATATAGAGAGAGAGAGAGAGAGAGAGAGAGAGAGAGAGAGAGAGAGAGAGAGAGAGAGATAGCCAGTAACTTGCTCTTTATTATGTATGGGAGATTATATGGGATGTTTAAAACTTTTGATATTATTCTTTTTGCTGGATGATCTTCCCGATCAATTTTTACACACTATCTCCTTGATGATTATTGGCAAGTGATCTTTAGGGTCATTTTGTGAGTGTGCTCTCTCTCTCTCTCTCTCTCTCTCTCTCTCTCTCTCTCTCTCTCTCTCTCTCTCTCTCTCTCTCTCTCTCTCTCTCTCTCTCTCTCTCTTAATTGAATTTATAAACTTTTCACACCACTTCCATTTTTAAAGGCTACAACAGAGATATACATTTCCATTTTGATTAATGCAGCAAAGCTAAGACAAAAAACAAGAAATAGACTAAAACACTGCATATTTCACTTCCTTCAAATTAAAGTGATACACAGCATCAATCACTGACGTTCAACATTAATTAACTGGATGTGAAATATCGGCTTTTTTTTATCTACATTTTGTCAGTTTGTCTCCGTTATAACTGCAATAATCAAAATTGAAATAAAGTATTTAAATAAAAAACGTTTTCAATGTCTTAAACTACGTAGCTCCTTTTTTTTTTTTTGATGGAGCCATTTCAATTTGGGCAATCGTTATGTTCGAGCCCTGGACAGTTGTTGCTCCTACTGTATGCTGATGAATATTATTTGGGTGGATCCATACACATTGTGTTTAGTAATATGGCCATCGTGTATTTCAATGTTCATCGTATAGCAATGTAACGTATTGTGTTAATAAATAAAGACATAGTCAAGCTATGATAGCTTGCATAGGTCATTGTATATTATATTTATTTTTCAACTAATTACAAATTGATACTTCGTGTATTCTCACTACTAAATTGCACAGCTAGTAATGAATCTGGATTCGAAATTTGAAACGTTGCACTATTATAAGTTAACTGTTTGTTGGTGAATAATAATCAACCCTTTTACAAAGACCTCGTTTTCGCCTTCCAACTCATTCTCAGGAAGAAACTTAGAAACCTCACGAGGACTCCCACCCCCACCCATTGAATATGCGTCTGGTAGTACTATACCAATAGTGACTTCCGTCATTCCAACTTAGGTTTCGAACTTTGGCTGCCACGGATACTCTTCTTCCAAACTTGGTATCTTACGTACTCTTACATATTTATCCACTCACCCCTTTCATCCATCCGTTATCCCTTCCATTATCTCCAAATGCTTCCATCAACCAATCACATCTAATCTATTGCCATTATTAACTCTCATTGTTCCAAATTTGGTAGCCTCTTGTTTGAGATAACATTTCTTGTAAATTCTTTCTGCATGAATTTCTGTATGCATTCTTGATATATTTTCATACATAATTTCTTCCTTATACAATAACAGCCAAACTAGTTTATATGAAACGTTGCTTTCCTTTAACCATCTACTCGTATACTATTACTGTCAAGATTTGATATTTCAAAGAAAATATATCTTGCCTGATCAGGCGAGATGTATTTTTTTTTTTTTTTTTTTGAAATATCAAATCCTGACAGTAATAGTATACGAGTAGATGGTTAAAGGAAAGCAACGTTTTCATGGTGAGGGCACTTGTTGTATAATAGTATTAAACAAAAATATTCTATAAAAGATTATACTATTTTATCATTACTTCTTCTAAACAAAAACAAAAAAGTTTGATTTTACGTAGTTAAATACTCAAAATGAATTCCAGACTTCACCTGATAATGAAGTAACCATTCACAAAAATAATCCCATTCCTTACTCATTTCCGTTTAAACTACCGTTTTACCTTTACTTCTCCATTCTTATTGTTATTCCTGATGGAATAGATATATGGAAGTGAAAAGAAACATTATTATATCATTCGAAACCAGAAAAATTTGCTGTTGTAGGGAGTTTATTGCGCTAGCTGACAACAGAGGCTTTTTTCATGAAGAGTTTGAGGCAAAAACAAATGGCAAATGATTATTGATACAATAAGATACTAAAATTTTTTACCAACACAAAGGAAGCTTGATAAAATCTATATTTTTACACTTCAGTATCCAATGTGTGATACTCAAATATAGACAAAACACTTAGAGAGGAGACTTTTCATAATATCATGATGGTTCAGCTTGTGATATACAGAGGCATAATTGTTGTACCTCTGAATAAAATAATTTTAAATCACAATGCGGATTATGTTAAATTTTTCTTCACAATGAAAATTAAATCAGTCATTATTTATAATATTTCACTAAGAAAGAGAGAATGAGACAACTGGTACAAAAAAAAAAAAGAAATAGAAAATATCATGGATATGTTCGGGAAAGCGTGATTAGTAAAAGCCATAAAACTAAGATTAATGGTTTTACGTTAATTAGTCTAATAAACAAGCTTACAAAGAAGAAAAAACTAATATTGACAAGAAGGGTTAAGAAGAAGAAGAAAAGGGAAGTTTTTATCTAGATGGGGTAGGGAGGAAATTAAGTATTCTGCAGAGTAAAACATCGCCAAATGTCTCATAAAAAAGTTTTTAAAAAGTGAATCGGATTAAAAGAGACATGGAAAGAGAAAACAAGCAATATATGATAGTGAAAAACAAGTATATATATATAAAGAGAGAGAGAGAGAGAGAGAGAGAGAGAGAGAGAGAGAGAGAGAGAGAGAGAGAGAGAGAGAGAGGATGACTTCTTCTTTATGAAGTTGCGAATCGTAAAAAAAAGAAAAACATGGTACAATAATGAGGGAGCTAAATTTCCCATTCAGGAAGGCAAATATTCTGTTGTTTTTCAAGTTTATGCTATTATTGTTGTGGAAAATTCCCTCATCAGACTTGACTACGGAATGAAAATAAAATTAAAAAAAAAGCAAAAAAGAAAAAATTACGAAGCCACATTTTATAGTCGTATAAAATAGGCGCATTAAAGAAAAATAAATAAAGTGAAAGACAAGGATTAGAAAGACAAAGGTTACTATATTTGAAAATATATGTCCCTTGAAGTTCAGGTTTACCTACTTGCTTTTGAAATGGGATGATTGATCAATGCTTTATAGAGCTATGAAGTTCCTTTCATCATCAAGGCTCTAATTTATAGCCTTAATTTGAGTCTAATATGCAATTTAGTTCTGAAAGGCTTTCTCGCATGAATAGGTACATACACACAGACGCACACACACACAATATATATATATATATATATATATATATATATATATATATATATATATATATATATATATGTGTGTGTGTGTGTGTGTGTGTGTGTGTGTTGTATATGTATGAACATACATTAAAATACACACATATAAGTAACTTATATATATTTCATCATCATCTCCTCCTACGCCTATTGATGAAAAGGGCCTTGGTTAGATTACGCCATTCATATCTATCTTGAGGTTTTAATTCAATAATTCTCTATTCATCATCTCCTACTTCTTGCTTCATAGTCCCCAGTCATGTAGGCCTGGGTCTTCCAACTCTTCTAGTGCCTTGTGGATCCCAGATGAACGTTTGGTGAACTAATCTCTCTTCGGAAGTGCGAAGAACATGCCCAAGCCATCTCAATCTACCCCTCATCATGATCTCATCTGCATATGGCACTCTAACAAACATATAAAGACTTATTACCGAATGACGTTCATAAACTATAGATAATATGGGAGTTATGGAAACTGGGCGGTATTCAGTTGGATTCCAACTACCACAAACACATTTACATAGAGGAGTAACATTACCCTATATCATTCTGAGGGCTTTGTTATCAAATCTACTAAATCTATTGGAGATTGTTTCATTGTCATACCATGAATCTATAGAATAACACCGATATCATTAATCTGATGTATAGTCTAATTTTTATATGTAATTTCAAGCGATTTTATTTCTAAATTTTACTTAACCTAGCCATTTTCTGATTTGCTTTTTTCAATCTTTCAATGAAGTCTAATTCTAAAGACCCTGTATTGGAGAGCATATTTTCTAAACACTTAAATGAATCTATCTCATTAATCTTTTCTCCTTCCAATTATATTTCATCTTCCATTACATACCCCGTTCTCATCCTCTCTGTCTTTCTTCTATTTATCTTCAGCGCAACCTCGTGTGATATTTCATGCATTCTGGTAAGCAAGCATTTCAAATCCTGTGATGTTCTTCTAGCAAGGACAGCATCATCAGCATATTCTAGGTCTGCTTAATTCCTATCACCAATCCAGTCCAATCCGTCTCCACCATCTCTGACTGTTTGAGCATGCTCTTCGCACTTCCCAAGAGAAATTAGTTCACCAGACTTTCAACTGGGCTCCTCAAGGCACTAGAAGAGTGGGAAGACCCAGACCTACATGGCTGAGGACTATGAAGCATGAAATGTGAAATGACGAATGGGGAAGTATTGATTTAAAAGCTCAAGACAGAGACGACTGGCGAAATGTAACCGAGGCCCTTCGCATCAATAGGTGTGGGAGGGGATGATGATGAAGCTAAAACCCTAGCCAGAAAATCAAGATGCTATATGCCCAAGTGCTCCAACAGGGAAAATAGCCAAGGGAGGAAAGGAAATAATAAAATGAATAAACGAAATGATAAATAATAAATGATTAAAATAGCTTAAACACAATTACAACATCAAAACATATATTTCTTACATAAACTATAAAAAGGCTTATGCCACCCTGTTCAACATAAAAGCATTTGTTGCAAGTTTGAAATATTGAAGTTCTACCAATTCAACCACCCTATTAGGAAGATCATTCCATAACTTCGTCATAGATGGCATAAAACTTCTTTAATACTGTATAGTATTGAGCCTCATGATGGAGAATGCCTGACTATTGAGATTAATTGCATATATAGTATTATGAATAAGATGGAACTGTCCGGGAGGATCTGAATGTACAGGATGATCAGAAATATGAAAAATATTATACAACATGCATAATGAACCAATTGAACGACAGTGCCAGAGATTAATATCTAGATCAGGAATAAGAAATTTTATAGCCTGTAAGTTCCTGTCCAACAAATTAAGATTGAGAATCAGCAATTGAAGACCGGACAGGAGAACAATGCTCGAAACAAGGTAGAATGAAAGATTTGAAACACTTCTTCAGAATAGATTGATCACCGAAAATCTTAAAAGACTCTCAATAAGCCAATTTTTTTTGGCAATTGTAGAAGACTCAAACCTGATATATTTTTCAAAAGTAAATTTACTCCTGAGAATCACACCTAAAATTTTAAGAGTCATACAGAGTTGAAGAAATATTATCAGTGCTGTTATACGGATGTTGAGGAGACACTGTCCTTGACCTACTTACAATTGAACTTCATCCCCAATAATTTGCACCTTGCGCTAAGTTTAGCTAAATCTCTGTTAAGGAATTCAGCAACTCCAGATCTACATTCAGGAGATGGAATTGGTGCAAAGAGTGTAGCATCATCAGCATATGCAACAAGCTTATTTTCTAGGTCAAACCACATGTCATGTGTATATAGTATGGAAAATAATGGGCCAAGAAAACTACCCTGAGGAATACCAGATATCACATTCTTATACTCACTACGGTGCCCATGAACAACAATTCCTTGCCATCTATTACTTGAAAATTCAATAATTATGCTAAGAAACGACCCACCAACTCCAACTCTTTCAGTTTGAAAACAAGGGCCTCGTGATAAACACGGCCAAAGGTATCACTAAAATCAAGGCCAATCATACGAACTTCCTGACCACAATCAAGGGATTTATGTACAGCAATGTAGATTGTAAGAAGGCATCACATGCTCCAAGATATTTACAAAAACCTAATTGCCAACTAGGGAACAGATGATTACCTTCAGCAAACATATTAAGACTTTTTGCCAAATGACGTTCAACAACTGGATAATATGGGAGTTATGGAAACTGGGCGGCAGTCAGTTGAACTCGAGGTACCACAAACACATTTACATAGTGGAGTATCATTACCCATTCTCCAGCATAGTACTAAGAGCTCCTCTTCTTGCTAGCTTGAGCAAAATAACAGATGAATTTTGAGCTAAAAAATCTGCAGTCTTTATAAAAAGCAAAGGAAAATACCATTTGGGTCTACACCTCCATAACCATCAAGGCCCATCAAGAGAACTTTAATTTCACCAGATCAAGAAGCTAAACTAGTTAGTTTATCCTCAGTAAAACAGGAATGAGGAAGATCAAGTTTCTCATTACTTGGCTTACTGTCAAACACATCAGAGCCATCTGGTTTATGCAAAGAAGGAACTGTTGCATTTACACCGAATAGTGCTGATTTAAGGGTAGTCCACCACTTATGTTCCTGTGTTGTACCAGAAGGGATTTCGTTTATGGTTAAATAACATTCCTTCTCAGCTGAAGCATAAACTCTCAAAGCAAAAGCTCTAAGCTGAGAATAGTTATTTCAAATCAAATTTGATCTGTTACCATACGAAAGGTGATAGGCCTTCTACTTCTCCAAATAAGCTCGTCTACAATCATTATTGAACCATGGTTTGTCCTTCACTCGGTACCTCAGCACATGAGAAGGGGCACGCCAGATAAATAAAATATATATATATATATATATATATATATATATATATATATATATATATATATATATATATGTGTGTGTGTGTGTGTGTGTGTGTATATATATATATATATAAAATTTTAAATTTTCTTTCTTCAGTGTAAACAGTTTACTGTTTATGATAGTAAATAAAAGTAACTCACTTTCGCTAAATATAATATATTTTAGCGTTCAAAAGTTCGATCTCCACTCCTCTTTTTTTTTTTTTTTTTTTGTAGAGGAAAGGAGATGGTCCCTTCGAGAGCTAAAAAATGAATTTAATTTTTCTGGATTATTGGGTTCATTATTATTATTATTATTATTATTATTATTATTATTATTATTATTATTATTGTATATATATATATATATATATATATATATATGTGTGTGTGTGTGTGTGTGTGTGTTTGTGTTTGTGTGTGTGCGTGTATGTGTGTTTGTTTGTTTGTGTGTGTATTCACCGGATCCACATGATTCTCGTGTTAACGTTCAAAACAACCTTTCTCTAGTTCAAGAAAAGGTTATGTTTTTCTCTCCGTGCCGTTGTAGAAGAGTGGAAGACATCATAACATCATCCAATCAAGTTCGGTATCTCCATTTCCAAAAATAAAAGAAAGTTCTGTGTTTAGATTAATCGCGAGCTCCCTTTCTCCTTTGCAACCATTCTAACGTTGTCATCTTTAAATGGTTATACAAAAGTTTAGATGTCTTTTATTGTTTTACAACACCTTTGAACCATTACAAGATCTTAGCTATAGATTTTGACACTGGTGTATTTTACATCTTCAGCAGCAATTAAGCCACTCTCCCTTTTACTAGTGTTGACTAGTTTTCAAGGTTTAAGATCACTCATAGATAGTAAAGTATATTGTATCATGGACAAGTACAAGGTGAACAGCAGAACTGGTAGATTAGGGGTATAGTAAATGACAATGGTAAATTTTTCGAAAAATCTCCTTTATCCAGAGCGTACTGGGGACTGGGATCTACATTTGTTAGCTCAAAGCAATGCTGCCATACTTTGCAGCAGTAGAGCGCAATTCGTTCACAAAAACTGTTTATGTACACACCCAAAAGATGCAAAAGCATAAGAAGTCTCACCAGATTATGTAGAGAAAGTCTCAAAAAGATTTACATGTTATTTGTTTTAGTAATGAATGTGAGGTAAGTCTTTCCGGTTATCTTACCATTGAATAGGATCTGATAAGAAGCATCAAATTTACAGGAGGGTTAACTAGAGAGAAGAATGACAGATGCATAGCAGCAACTAGAGGTGGAATTCATGTACAGAGGGCAACAGTTCCATGCAAGAGGTCACTACTGTCCTGTATAATAAAGGTGAACAACACAAAAAAAAACTTCATACACCAGCTATACAAGAAACCGCTTAGACACAAAGGAAATCTTGACATTTCCGTAGGAATGACGTCTATTTACCAATCATGAACTTTTTCACAGTTTGAGACCAATATTGGTTGTTCGTGGTGAGGTTGACGGCAATAAAGCCAATGAAGCTTGCGATTTAATTATCCAGTTCATGCATGGTCGAAACATTTGGAATTATTTCTTCACACAAAATTTACAGCCTGATAAAATTTGATAGAAGTACATTAAAGCAGGTGAAGAAGTCATCAATAGTGACCCACAATTGTTATCCCAAGGACTTGCTTTTATGTCTTAGCAACAAGGCATGAATAAGAGAGTCATATTCAAGTATGAATTTTGTAGCTTCCAAGCATTATTGTTTACCGATTTAATCCTTACAAGAAAAGAAAATAAATTGCCCCTGTCCAATGCCATGTTGGCCAAGGTGGATAAATGTTAGATAGCTGTAGCAGAAACCACTCTTTCGTTGTACTCCATAGAGGTGCTCTAATACATTGATTGCCATGATTGTTTGGTATGCTGTACTCTGACACCTGTAATAGCTATACAAACTATGTTCTTACAAGGTATGATAAATTGATTATGATTGTATTTAATGTATATTTGGATGGCTCTTCCATTAAGAATGGCACTCACATTAGAAGAAAGGAAAGTAAAACCTTCCTATTATTTTTTTCATACGGGCATGAAACTAACAATGAAGAAGGATAATTTCCTGCCAAGAAACTACAATAAGCAGCATTTCTTATAATGTTTAGTGAAAGCTTTCGAAATGCTGTATACCAGACATTACATGCGGAGATGTACACCTGCTGATCACCCAATCAGCAGTTGGGGCATTTACACAGAGGTGCTGTGATTACAGACGACAGTGATACCATGATACTCCAATTTTTTTCTGTTAAAATGGAGAATAAAAAAGTAATATTCAAACCAATATTAAGCATGGTGCCCCCAACATCTAACAATGGAACACTCAAATGACGTATTCCTCATTGTTAAGTAATATGTGCAATGGGTTCCTTTTTCTTTACAGCATTTGGGAGTGTGATACCACGTCACACTTGTTTGTGATTGGAAAAGGCGGAGGTCTAGCAAAGATCATGAAAATATATAATTTATGAAGTATGCTGAAATACTTTACAATGCAAACAGTCTGAAAGAAAACATAATTACTGCCATCTGACATCTAATATCTTAGATGAACTACGATATGGATGTTCCAGAACAAAAGTTGCTACCAAAAATATAGTTAAATATGTTCAAACCCAATCACTACCACTGATTCATATGCTGCTAGATTCCGTAAGGGTCTACCACCAAGTTTAGGACTGGAAAGGTTATAAATCTCTTGGAAATTACATGGTGGTCAACTCATATCAGTACTCGCTGCCCTTCAACCAGCACCGTCAGTTCTGCTCGGTATCATGAAATCTAAATTCAAGTCATAATATTGTACTTCAAGGTGCTAATGCAGAAAATAAGTTTTGGAATGTTCATCAGCTTGTGGTGATTGTTACAGTATACTCTGCCGTAACACCAATAAAGAAGTATATGGCATTGTTGTTTCTGATAGAGTGATATATGATACAGATGACAGTAGTGTTTTAATTTTGTTAATATATTTATTTTTTCAAATAGTATACATTAACTAATAGGATTTTGTTCAATTTCAACAAATTTCTTTCAAACAGTTACAGTATACCATATCCTTATTATGTTATAATTTATTTACCTTTATTATTAGCATTTGGTAATAAATGAAATGTGATAGAAACAAGATTAGATGAAGCCTTTATATGGTCCCTGGATCAAAATATTTTCTACTTGATAAATATTTTAGTTGATCGGAGCAATAAATGCATTTTATAGATTTCGAGAGTAAATCCAACATGACAGACGATATGGTTGCTTCCCTATATGTAAATTTTTCATATGTTGTTGGTGATATTGTTGTCTAAAAAAAAAATCCCTTTTGCAATTAATTTGACGTTTTTAACTAAAATAACTTGACCGCAAGTAGGCCCAACGTTGATGGACCATTACAATAGAATACCACAAAACTTCAACACAACAAATTTCAAAATATTTCCACCAATTTTCTCAACATCTTGATGAAGGTTTTTTTTTCCTTGTAACACTTGCAAAAGAGAGGAAGGGCACGAGCAGTCAGAAGAGTATTCCTATTTTTCAGCTCCCTGATTACCACTCATGCTGGAAAATATTGGTACTAGTTTTTTTCTATACTTATTATCCTCAGGCACAAGATGGTAGCCTGATCTTGGTAGGAGATTTACCCAGCAACGATATATTAAATTATGATCGAGATTGCTTTTAGCTCTTTAACGTGATATGGGCTCACGTTGTAATCTCCAGTTCATGCTTTATATGTTGTAACCTCTTTAAGTTAACCCTTCTGCATTGTTAGGGGTCTTTTTGACCCGAAAACAATTTTACATTACCATATCTATCTTGTTTTTAGAGATTGAAGCTTCACACTCCTTGAATTCTCCTGACTTTAAGAGGTTATTGTGTTGCCTAAGCCTGGTAAAATATTTCCCAGTAGTTACTGAGCAGCAAAAAAAGTAACATTTAATCTCTTCGGGTCAAAATGACCCGTACCTACTTTTTGCTGTATTTTTTCACAGTTTTTCGCTATCTGTATCAAAGATGGTATGATTATTGAAGTTACCCTTTCAAATGCAGTTTATACAATTCCTTTGATTATTGTATTCATAGAAAATTTATCTTTTTTTATTACAAGGTATAGATAAAAAAGTGAGAGAACTTCCATAAAATTTTTCTCAGTAAAATTCATCAACCCTGGATAAGTGAGTCTTTACATAATTGTAAGATTGTTATCTTTGATTTATAATAATTGCGAGGAAATATTGGTAAGAAAAATGCTAAGTATAATATAATACTATGAAAATTATTACCAAAAATAGTCTAGGTCACATGTTTTGGACACTAACACAAGCAGTTTTTTTGTTTGTGTTCCAGAAAGTGTACAGCTTTTCCTGTAAACAAGTTTTATGGCCATGAATCCAGTGAAGAAAGTGATTGTATATCTTCAGAAAGTGATGATGGTGAAAATTACCATCTTTCCTTTCATTATGATCTCAGTTACTCTGACTAGGAAGATGAAGCTGAAGAACAGCAGTCTTCGGTCCAAATACTTCAACCAGAAAGGGAAATACCGGTATGGATAATGGCAATGAACCTTATGATCAAACATTTACCAGTTCAAATTCCACATTCATTGATACTAACTGTAATGATGAAGAACAGCCACCTTCCTCTGTGAATTTCACATCCAAAAAGAGAAATATTGTATGGTCTTCAGAAAAAGCAAACAGGTCATCAGGAAAGAGGTGTGCAAGAAATATAGTTGATCAAACTCCTGGTATCACTCGTTATGCAGCTTCAAGAATATCAGATATACTGTCTGCATTTAAATTATTCATAACTCCAAAATTATTCAATGTTATTTTGAAAATGACAAACAAAGAAGCTAATCGTGTCTTGGGTTCAGGAGATATAATTAGCCTAGAAAACGTGAGAGCATTTTATGGATTCCGTCTTTTAGCAGGATTTTATAAATCTCTTGGAGAGTCTCTTAGGAGTCTTTGGGATGACACATATGGACGTCCTATATTTCGAGCTACAATGTCTCTTGAAACCTTTATGAAATATTCTAGGTTTATTAGATTAGATGATTTTGAAACCAGAGCTCAAAGGAGATCCACGGACAAACTTGCTCCTATTTGAAATATTTGGAACATTTGGGTTGAGAGACTCCCTCTGATGTATAACATATCATCAACTGTTACCGTAGATGAGCAACTAGTTCCTTTTAGAGGAAAGTATCCATTTAGGCAGTATATTCCATCAAAATCTGATAGATATGTAATAAAGATTTGGGCAGCATGTGATGCAGAGAATAGTTATATTTGGAATGCTGAAGTTTACACTGGTCGTAAAGATGAATTTGCAGAACATGAGCAAGGTAAACGTATTGTTCTTGCAACTCACAAAAGGGATTAAAGGTAGAAATGTAACTTGTGACAGCTTTATCTGTAGCTTAGATTTAGCTAAGGAACTGAAAAAGCGCAAGCAAACAATTATTGGAACTATCAGAAAAAAGGAATGACCAGAAATACTACCCTTGAAGGTTACTATGAAAAAAATATTATTATTTTATATTGTCCCAGAAAAGGAAAAACTGTAGTATTGTTGAATATCATGCATGATAGTGTCACTTGTAGTGATGAAGAAGAAAAGAAACCTGATATAATTGAATTTTACAATTCAACTAAAGGAGGAGTTGAATTTAGACATACTTGTTGGAACTTATAGGTCAAAGCGTCAGACAAAGAGATGGCCTATGGCGTTGTTTGATAACATAATGGATGTGTCTGCCTACAATGCTTTTGTCCTTTGGAGTCTAGTGCAATTTTTTAGCAATGTAACAGCAATCTTCCCAAAAATTAGATGTAAATCCATGGTGTCACAATATTCAACTGCAATAATTTCAACTGAAACCAATTTTTCAATAAAGTAATTGGTTGGTAGAGGTAGATTTGGAGCCTAAATGATAATAACATTCTTGCAGTGTACCTTGGACGTGCAAAATAATTTTAAAAAGTACTTTGTATGGCAAGGAACTGTCAGAATTTATCAGACGGGTCATTTTGACCCGGAACAGATTAGATGTTACCAAAATTTTAACAGACCACAAGGGTTAAATGTTTTACTGATTGAGTTGGGGAATGATTATCATATTGTTTGTGTTTCATATTTGCTCGTAGTAAATTATTTTGAGGTACAATCATAGCCTCTTTAATTAAGTTGAGCAAATAAATTTTATACGGATCCATGTATAATTAGATAAATGTTGTAAATCTATGATAACTGTGAGGGATCCTGTCTATACACTGAAATGAAAACTGTTATATCAGCGCATGCACATAGAATATTAGGCCATCTCCCCGGTATATAGGATTTTAAATGAATGACTTGCAACCTCTGCAACTAAATATAAAAAAAAAATATTGAAGAAAAAATATCCTTCTCTCAAGTATACATAGCTTTAAATGTCCAATTCCCGAGGGCCTGTACACGGTTTCAACAACTGCTTTTATTGCCGAATCTATAAATTACTCTCCATTATCGCTAATTACCGCTTGAGGACAACCAATTTTTGAATGAAAGAACACAAGGTTTTGGCAATGGAATTCACTGTTTTGGTATTGGTATGCTTTTAGGGTACTTGGTGAAGGGGAGAATTTTCCATTGCGCCCTTAAATTTCAGCTTTATGGTCTCCCTGCCCTTGTTTATTATACTTAATCTGCTCTTTTTTTTTTTTTTTACACAACTTGCACATGTGTATGATGTTATCTTTCCAGTAATTCCAGTAATAAAGGTCTTACAGGTTTTGAGAAAATAATAAAAGTATATTCTTTTTAGACTTTTGAGAGAGTGTAATAGATTCAAATTTATTTAGAGTATTACAATTCCATTTTAACCAAGTATAATGAACATTCATGAGCAGGTAAAGTTTGAATCTTATAGCCCGAAATAAAAGAAAAATAAAATAGATTTCGCAATTAAATCGCGAAAATAAATAAGGTTTTCTATCTCGAATATCATTTAAAAAATCCAGGAGAAATTTATCTAATGCCTCTAAAGAATTGCCAGTTCAGTCATTAGTTAATATGTGATTGGGAATTATTTTGCAAAAATAAGTTTCAATATTGAGATATTAAAGGCAAAGTTAACAATACTTTTGTCCTAAAACACTAAGATGATTACATATTTGTGGTTTTCGATACAATGTAATGCATAAATCAATTAGACAAGTAAAAAATACACCGTATAAAACATAAAAGCATCGAAAGTGCCCGTATTATAATTACATAATTTTCAGAGATCAGTTCAGCAAGGTTAGATTCATGGAACTCCGGTTGATATTCCTGTCATCATGTGGTGCGCAGTCACCGTCCTCAAGGCTCCCAGTCCCCTATGTAAAACATATATATATTTACATAAGTAAAACATATACGCACTCGCACACACACACACACACGCACACACACACACACACACACACACATATATATATATATATATATATATATATATATAGAGAGAGAGAGAGAGAGAGAGAGAGAGAGAGAGAGAGAGAGAGAGAGAGAGAGAGAGAGAGAGAGAGAGAGAGAGAGAGTGTGTTTTCAACATATTCAAATACATGTTAGGAAATAGTTAGTGTTGCCAAATCCACCTAGCTCTAATGAAGTAATACAAAAGTTTGCCTTGGAAGTGATGGATTGCTGTTGATTTTTATTGTTAGGGGAATAGAAAAGGAAAATATGTGAACTATAGCGTGCCCCACTTGATATGAATTAGGCAATAAAGGTAACAATATTAATTGCTACTGTATTATTATTATTATTATTAGTAGTAGTAGTAGTAGTAGTAGTAGTTGTAGGATATCTGTACACTTGTGCATGTGAGCTGGAGTAGTAGTAGTAGTAGTAGTAGTAGTAGTAGTAGTATTAGTAGTAGTAGTAGTAGGATATCTGTACACATGTGCATGTGAGCTGGAGCTGTAGCTCTCATGGCTCCATAACTAGGGAACTATCTCCCCAATTTTCATTTGAAATTCTCTCCTAACAATTTCTTTAATATGTAAATTGACAAAAAATATGCATCTGTCTCCTGGTTTTCTTTTACTCAAATCATTTGTAATAAAATCAGGCCACTCCTTATGAGGTTTTTCTTTTGACAATGTTATTTCTGGGAGAGGATTTTTAGGGGTTACCACAATGCTTAGTAGCTGTGTCCCCTCTGTCCATGAATGCAATTATATCCTTAAATTTCTTTTACCCTCACACACAAATGCACTAGCACTCTCAACTCTCAACCTCCCTAATGGTATCAGTAAACCACCTAACAAAACCTTTTTATCCGTACCTTCACTTCCACTAAGGTCGACTATGTTTAGTGCAGCAAACACTCAAAATACTGCGAATGCCTGCCTCAGGTTCGCAATAGAGAGAATTTGTGCTACTAGCAATATGCTCCTACTTTCAACTACTGTATCATTGCATTTTCTGTTACCAACTAATGTTTTCCAGTTGTATCGGAGATAGTCCTTCCTGTGTCTGATCAGTATTCTTAATACCCTTATCTTATTGATGAGGGACATTTTACTCAACTATCAATCAATTTAAACTGTTCCTGACTTTGAATCTCCACATGGAAAACCAGCATTTCAACTCACAAGATTAGCTCATGGGTAAAGGTCATTTCATCTCCTCATGCGACTGTCTCATCCCCTCACCAATTAACACTAATCAGGCTGTCTTGTAGGTTCCTGAAAGGGAATTTCCGCTCCCTGAGAGAGAAGGCCCGTGCTTCCGGAAGGACCTCTTCCTCATTTACTTCCATGGATGTGAACTATTGAGGGTTTGCTCTACTTCGCCTCACTTTCTCATTGACCACAGGGACCAGACCCCCATGCTCAGGCTCTTTTTATTTTTTGTATGGCAGACTCAGACAAGATGGCTCTACTCATGACCAGTGTAAATGTTTTTTATTTGAGTTTCGAGGTGGAGCCGTTAATTCTGAAATAGCCCTTCTCCCAGCAACTCCACCAAGCACTGCGATCTCCACTTACCAGTTGTTCATGCCCCTAACCTCCTCATTCAGAGGGTTATATTCTTAGGACTTCTTTGAGGTTGTTTTGATGGTTGTTACTTGGTTTTGATTGTTCACAGGGATCCAATCATCACTCTCTGGAAACAGGATGTCATACATCAACTACATACCATGGATAAAATCTGGGAGTGTTTGGATGCATCATAAACTTTAGGTAGCTGATGAGCTATTTTGGCAACAGACTGATGATAGGCATGCAGGCAATAGCTTATCTATCATAATCAGGCAGAATTGCACACCCTGACCAATTACCAAGTCCTGAAATACAGCTCAAGATGGGTTTCAAGGTCAAATTCTGGAATGGTAGTGTTCTATCATGTCAGTTTTGCATGCTGAGAATGTAGCATGATCTTCAATTCATAGCATACAAAAGTTGCCGCAGTCTTTCAGTCACACCTTTATCCACCCCTCTACTGTTAACAGGCATGTCAAATTTATGATACACTCTTAGTGTTACAAACCCATCATTACTGTTTCAAGATATCTCATGAAGACCTGAATTTACTGGAATCATGCTGTGAGCCAGCTATCATTCAAAGGCTTACAGTTCAGGAAGTTGATAATTACTAGACTTGGGTGGCTCTGTGTATTTGATCCTGCTTGAATTTCCATGTGATTGCGGCTTGATGAAGTTTGATGGGCCATTCCCGAATTCCTTTCTGGTGGTTTTGAGGTAATTCCTCGGCTAACATGTTTTGTTGCTGAAATTCATTGTTCGAGGCATTGGCTTGTTGTGGGATTATCTAATTTCTCATTTCAGTTTCCTTCGTGACTTTGTCATCTCTTTCCAAGTATATTGCAGCAACAGCAGGAGCCTGGTGCTTAGTCATTATCATGCAGGCACTATTCAATTTTGCAGTTGGGGGATATTAAATGGAATTCAATGCAGTAGGATGCAGGCGCCCACCCCATGACCTGCCACATATACCACCCCATACTCACACCCCAACCAACGACCTCTCCAGCCACTAACTGATGTCCATCTGCCACAGTTAAGCTACCATTACTCCAAAGTCGGGGCTGCTGCGAAGAAATGTGCAAATGGTGTTCAGTGGCCAAAAAAAACCTGTCACTAATCTTTTCTTTTAAAAAGGATGCAATTATGGGCATGCAATTTTTGGTAGAAATGGGTGCTTGCCATTCTCTTTTGCCCAGGCCACTCTCCAGGACACGACATAGGCTATCTAAGTCTGCTGATGTCCACATGGTAGCTGCCAATGCATCTGTGATACCCATCCATGGTTATGAAACCCTCACATTATCATTTGGAAGCGCCAAATATCAATGGAAGTTTCTCGTTGATGACATCACATTGCTAATCCTTGGTGTGAATTTCCTCTCACATTTCCACCTCTAGGTCGATGTAGCTCACCAACAGTTAGTTGATGTAAATTCATACTCCTCGATGCCTCTCCAACCCACCCTCTCTATTCTTGCTCTTCACACCAGTGCACCCACGGATGCCTATGGCCACCTACTCACGTTGTACTCAAACGTTTTCTATCCAGAAGTCCATCAAATGCCCACAGTTCCTGCCAAACACAGTGTTTATTAACATATCAAGACAACAGGACCCCTAATGTTTGCCAGATTAGACGTCTGGCACCGGATCATTTGGCAGCAGCTAAACAAACGTTCGACAAAATGGAAGAAATGGGCCTTTGTCAACAGACCTCAAGCCCATGTTTGTCACCCTTACCCATCGTTCTGAAGAAAGATGGCTCTCTGCGTCTGTGTGGGGACTACAGACGCCTGAACATGCAAACAAAACCAGATCACTACCCCTCCCAAATATAGCCAACGTGACCTACTTGTACGTAGCGAAGGTTTTCTCGACCCTCGACCTCCTGAAGGGGAATTATCAGGTGCCCTTGAAACCAGAAGACATCCCGAAGACCACCATCACCACCACATTCGGTAAATACACTTTCAATTACTGTTTCGGCCTTCCTAATGCTGGGGCCACTTTTCAAAGTTTCATGGACGGCATCTTAGGAGTCCTCCCCTTCTGTGTGTTACGTGGATGACATAATTGTGTTCTCTTTCTCCTAAAAGGAACACCTCTGTCATCTATGCATCAGGGTTGACTGCTTACAATACAATGGACTTGTAGCCTGGTACGGCAAGTGAACCTATGGTGCCAGTGAAGTATCTTTCATAGGGCACCGCATCGCTCCTGAAGGAATCCACCCCCTACGTGAGAAGGTAACAGCCGTTCAGAACTTCCCCACTCCCTTGTCTGTCAAAGCACTACAAGAGTTCATGAGCATGATCAACTATTATCACCATTCCATGCCAACCATCGCCGCCACTCTTGCTCCCTGTACGCCTCCCTCAAGAGCAACCGAAAAAATCTGAAGTGGAGTCCTTTACAAGATGCGGCCTTCTGCAAGGCAAGGGATGCCCTATCAACCACTGCTGCTCTCACTTTTCCTGTGCCACATGCACCACCCCTCCTCTCCACCGATGCCAGCAACATTGATATTGGGGCAGTACTCGAGCAGGTGGTCAACGGCTGGCCCCGCCCATTGGCTTTCTTCAATAGAAAACTGTCCAAGGCAGATCCTAGCTATTCTACCTTCGACCGCGAATTGCGTGCAATGCACTTGGCTGCCTGTAATTTTGACAATTTCTTGGAAGGTACGCCCTTCGTCATTCGCACGAACCACCTGCTTCTGTTGCACACCTTCACTTGACAATCCGATGCCTGGTCCGCCGTCAACCCCGATATTCCTCCGCCGTACCTGAATACAATTGTACCCTTCAACACATCTTTGGGAAAAGGAATCTAGTTGCCGATGCTCTGTCAGGAAATTAATTGGCCGCCATTCACCTGTGATTGGATTACAATACCTTAGAAGAAGCTCAATTAAAAGATCCAGAGTACCAAGCATGTAGGACATCCTGTGCATCCTTCCATTGGGAGGATGTCCCTCATGATGACTCCAATGCCAACCTCCTCTGCGATGTTAGTACTGGTAGACCTAGACTGTGAATACCTGCTCCCATGCGCCGACAGGTGTTTGATTTCATTCATGTCCCTTCACATCCCTTGTGCTGTTCTACTGCACAGTTACTGTAGACAAAGTTCATTTGGCATGGTATTGCTAAGGATGCTAAGGATTGGGTCTGGGCCTGTACTTCATGCCAAATCTCAAAAGTACATCAACATACAGATTCAAGTGAAGGCACCTTTCCGCAAACTCGGTGGTACTTTGCCCACTTTCCCATCGATATTGTAGGTCCCCTACCCACATCACAAGGACATCTTTAACTGTTTACCGTCATCGACCGCTCCAGTTGTCGGGCTGAAGCCATTCCCATGGAAACTGCAATGTGCGCCTCGTGTATATCTGCATTGGTCTCAGGATGGATAGCAAGATTTGGTATCCTTGTGCATAATACTTCTGACAGAGGTACCACTTTCACCTCTCAATTGTGGACATCATTAGCGAATCACCTGGGAATCAACCTTCACCAGACAACCGCATACAACCATACTGTCAACGGAATGGTTGAACACTTTCACTTCACCCTCAAAGCAGCTTTAATGTCCCACTGCAAAAACTCCAACTTGTTTGCTCATCTTCCCTGGGTCCTCCTAGGACTAACGACCACTCCTAAAGACACCTTGAATGTCTCACCAGCTTAAATAAGGTATGGAGACCCGTTGATCGTTCCTGCTGAATTTTTTCCCTCTGCAACCTCCTCTGACAATCTCCAGCGGCTACGTTACTATGTGAGAAAATTTACCCCTTTCCGCCAGACTTAGAAGCCCTCAGCTAAGCAACACATACTGACAGATCCGAACTCGTCAACGAACGTTTTCCTGTGCAAATGTACTAGCAAGCCACCACTAACGTTCCGTTACATAGGTCGTACCTCATGATCCATCCTACGCTGAAATCATTCCTAATCAACATGCATGGCAAAGAAGACTTGGTCTCCATTGATTCCCTAAAACCTGCATATCTCCAGCCAGATGACCCACCTACAGTACGCCTTTCATGAGCAGGGTGCCCTATTTCACTTGTATGTCATATTTAGGTAGGGAGCTGTGTACTGCACGTATTCCACACACACTCATACATTGTAACGGTATTTGTCTCTGATTGTTTATCTCACTCTACATCTCCCTGTTAACAGAACTGGTTTAAGCCTGTCTATTCCTGAAGTGATATGTTTGAATTTCTGTGACCTTTTTCCACTGAAACTATTGTTATAAAAGCTCGCTGTCTGTTGAAAGTAAAGTAGTTGCATTCTCCTTGTCTCTCAATTATTATCCAACTGGCACCTCGTACATCATCCTCACTCATGACTGCCATACATTCAAACTTAATACTAAAGTGTATTTTTTATCAGGATAATCTATTTAGCATAAATTTTTCAATAATTTTGATATTTCATACCCACGCAGATAAGCATTGATATTTTGAAATGTCATGTATTATATATGAAATGACATTTCCACTCGACCTCTTACACGATGAGCTTAAGTCAAGGAAAGTAGAATTATTATTTCTTAGTATATATTTAAATTTGTTTTCAAGAGATAGGAATTCATTACAGATTATTTATATATTTTACTTAAAATATAATATTATTATGAATATTGTTAATTTTCTTTATGAAAGTTAGTGTAGTTTTCTGATTTTGAATGAGCAATTGGTGTATCGGAAAGGTCATTCACCTGAAAGTAGAGTTAACTTGATTATTGTTTTGACATAAGATTGACCAAAAATAGATAAATAAGGATACCATGATATATGATATACTACCTTCCTCTGTATGAAATACATTAGATGAAATGGAAAATCTTATTAATTTTAGTCTAGTTAATTTTCAAAATAAGCAAAAATTTAGTGGCTTAAGTTTATTTTTTTTTATTTATTCAGACAGGAAGGAGTTTGTATATTTTCATACTGTGCATGAATTCATAGACAGCATCCGAAGTTTGAATTTCCGTTTAATTTGTTGTTATTTTCCAAAACAAATTTTTTTGTAATGCATTATTTATTACTAATATGCCAGGTGAACAAAAATGAAGATAACTTGACAGTAGAAAATCTATCGTGCGGAGAAAAAAATGTTTCTATTTATTACTAAATTTTTTTTCAGATTTCTTTTTTTATCATTTGGAAGATTTGTGACAGAAATATGGTATGAATAGTTTTCTTATTAATTGAACTAAAGGTATATCTATTCTATACTTGGTATATAGACATACTATTGTAGCACTGTTCTGTGCTCATCTATACTTAAATTAATTATGTCTTAAAAGTGTGTAATTAGTTTGAAATAAGCATTACTAGGCAAGTATAACAATCCCAGAATACCACTATCAAGCATCAGATCTATATAGGACATCATACACTATATCAATGTGACTTTCAGTGTAAGTAAGTAAATGATAGAGAATTCAGTAAAAGTGTCTGTAATTAGGTACTTTCTAATTTCCGATTAACAGGTCTAGTGACTTATCATTTGAAATATGTATTTTTATTTAGATGGAATAAATTTACTCATCAAATATGTATGAAACTCAGTATTAGATCATTAGATTTTAAAAGATCCGTTTTACAATCAGAGTATTACAAATGTACATGTAAACCGATCAAAACGTGGTAAACCGAGAATATAGTTCTGATTGGTTTACATTTTGGAGCTCTTGATATGAATGTATAAGTTTATTTTTCTAAAACTTGTAACTTATTTATTTCATCTTTAGTTATTTAAATTGTCTCTGTGACTATTGCAGCTTCTAGCTGAGATGGAGGCTATTTGGTTTATTGATTTGTAGTCTTTATTAAATATCTGTTCTTTGTTTTTGGAAGCTGTTTCTCCTCTTTGAAATTGTTGTACCTAGATATTTTACTGAATTCCTTTTCTTAATTTATCAACATGTTTACACACTTTCTTGTGGTCTTTTCCTTCAGTTGTTTATTGCTGTATAATTACTTCAAAATTCGTTATTGCTCTATATATGATTTTCATACGAGAAAGTATCAAGGTTTCACACACGAAGTGAAATATATTTATAAGGTGAGTTTGAACTATTTACTACATAGCTCTTTGTTATTATCTATTAGGAATTCCAGTGATATTTCTATTTTTTTACCTTGAAAGGGCAGTAAGAACGTTCTCTGATATAAACCTTTTATTTTTATTCATGCTTTAGGAACGCATTCCTTATATTTCTTTTTAGTAAGACATTGGAATTTAAGGAATTTTCAATAACTCATTCGCCTTGACATTTTCTTTTTTTTTGTGATTTATATAAGTTTATGTACTTTGTTCTAAAATGTTTTTAATTCGTATACAATAAAGCATAGTGGAAATATCTTGTCAAAATTAAAAGAAAAAAAATCAGGATAATTGTTTTATTCATTAGATAGTAAAATTAATGCAGACAAGCTAGCTCGACTCTTTCTCATTTTGAATAAATTGGAATTGATTTCCTTAGTGCAAGTAGTTATGCTATGCATAGAGAAAAATCATTAGTAGAAAATACTAGTGTGAATGGATCTGTGTTGATTTATATATTAAAATGGAAACGGACATTTGAATCATATGAAGATCTGCAGATAGAAAGAAGAAAAGTATAAGGATGTGTAAGAGGTTAGTGTGATTCGTATCATCACAAGAGACACGAAAATAGCAGGCAAGAGAAATCGATCTGTCTGAAACGATAAAAGAGCTCGAGCAGCGGAATCAGCATACAGATGAATGCGGTGCTAGGTTTGCTGAACTTAGAGGATCATTAAGCAGGTGATATAGTAGAATGGGCTTGGATCATCATTGGACTCTAGAACTGATGGCCTCTCAAAAAAAAAAAAAAAAAAAAATATTCGTCGTATCTGTGATGAGGCATACACCCTAAAATATGAGGAACGGAACTTATGCAGATTAAATTATTAGGGAAGCAACATGTTGGTGACAAGGTGTTCACATTTTATCTACTAAAATAACTCAAAAGAAAAACGAAGTGACTGAAACACTTAAAGATATTCCAAAAAAATGTTGTTAATTTTGCTGGCAGAGCCAGGAGATTAATGAAGTCACAAAAATACAAATTATGGTTAGGTTGCGGTTACGAAAACATCGGGATACTGACACATGACAAAAATTACTTCCTATGTTTATGGGGAAGAGGACGATGTGGCTAATGCATTGGCTGACAAAAATGTTATTTACTCTGATTCCCTGGTGTGAAGGAAAATATGCCACAGGCGGGGCATACATTTCTAAAATGTGATCCTGAAATTATGTTGTGGCGAGTCACGTCTGACACGCGACAAATATTGTGTACTTGCCCACTTTTAGTATTGGAGATATGGTCGTATTGAGAAAGAATTTGAGATAAATATTGTGGCACAGTCTGTTGATATCGTACTGGCGATCATGAAATGAAAGAATGGAATTCAGTTTTTATCAAACGTAACTCTTCGAGATAAAAAGAGATACGAAACATGATGTAAATTGGAAATGCTGCAAATATAGATAATTAATGTTTTAAATAGCCTCAGAAATAGAGCTATCAATTTGAATTAATAAAGGAGATTTCTTTTGATATTAGTATTCTTTGTGGCTATGAAATTTATGTAGTGATGAGGCTGATTATCATGCGGTTACAAAGACTATGAATTAGCAGCATTCTTGTCATTCCATATGGTGATATTGTGGATTTAACAACTTGAATATAAAATGTAGCGTAATCCAGCGTACGTAGTTTATAATTGTGTATGAAAATAAGATAAGACTCTAAAATAAGTATCTTTTTTTTTTAATACGGAACGTAATAAAAAAAAACAAATAAATAAGCGTTGGGTGATAATAGCGATCATTTAAAAATCATCCTTAATTCCATGTTTTTTCTTTTTTTTACAGATCTGTCAGAAAAAAAGGGGGGGGGGAGATTCCAGTACTGTCTTTATTTTCCCATGAAAATAAATACTTTGATAAATGAATGAGTAAAGATATATCTTATTTTTTTCCTTCAGCAGTGCTCGAGCATATGATTTGAAAATAAATTTTTATTGCAAACAAATTTTGCTTTTGTTATTCAACAGGATGTTGCTAAACAGTTAAGCGAATATTCAAAGTTGATACATGTTGATATGAAAGGGTCAGTGTAAAAATTATGTTACTAAGGTACTCGCTAGAAAAAATATGTTATTACTTCATAAGAATATATTCGACCTACTATTTTCGAAACAGTTTTTTAAGAACAGCTACTATCGTTTCCAGAGGCCATGTAATAGTGTTTTTTTTTTTTTTTAAACTCCTAAAATAACTGATGGATTTCCTTGATATCAAAGCAGAGAGCGCTTCATACAATGGCCTAATTTTGGGAAATACTGTGCATTGCCAATTACGTTTCATTAACTTTTTTACTTAAGAAAATGAGGCTAAAGCCAGTCTTAGCCACCCACACATTCGCAAAAGTGATGACGTCCCTCAGTGACGTTGTTATAACGTTTCTTCCCTTGTACCTCCCATTCCCCGAATTGTTAAACGCCTGTTTAACTCCATAGATAATTGTCATATGACCTACCCCAAGCAATACGAAGTTCTCTGTCAGTAAAAGTTCAGCATACCCGGTAATGTGATTCGTGACTTTAGACTTTACCTAAACACAAGACCAACCTTTTATATCTTACCCACTCCTTATATTGAAGATCAAGAATGAGACTTACGGCAGGAGACGAAAGAAGCCATGCTAACCCTACACTTCGCACTTCAAGCGATTGTTGGTAAAGCAATAGAAATATAGTTATCTTTAGGTTAAGCCGTAGGACTCATTCTTCCATACAACACAGGTTACTCGATACATCAATTGCCAGGAAGAAAATGACAGAGAGCATTGTTTGATATAATTTATCATATCAATTTCACCAGAGAGAGTAGCTTGAATTTTTTAGAAGGTAGACTAATAAAAGATGTTTCATATAAGGGCATTGACATCGGGTATTTGATAAGTTTTGAAATCATAAATATATATATATATATATATATATATATATATATATATATATATATATATATATATATATATATATATATGGCTAGCAGTATATTGCAATATATCATGTACTTATTAGTCATACTTTTCTTACCGATTTATACTAATTTTCAGGCGGTTTCTTTCTTTCTCTCTCTTGTAAATGGTGAAGAGTTTCAGCGCAATTGTAGTTTTTCAATGGCGAGGACAAAGCAACATATTTGCCATGACTAAAGTCGAATCTATATGAAATAGTTCAGAGCTACTACTACAACTGCTGCCGATGATTACCATGGATGTACTAAATGGCTCTGAGGTAGTCGAAGTCGGTGAAATTATTTCTGAATCCTGCTCCAGTCTTGCCCCAATAACATCATTCCAAATATACAACTCTC
>NC_090725.1:20072014-20077014 GCF_036898095.1 Palaemon carinicauda | reverse complement strand
TCGGTCCACCATTCTTGTACATCCTCATGTAACCTTACTGCTTCCAGCACTCTTTCCCTAAACAAGACTCTCGGTTGTGTCTCTTTCAATTTCCACCACTTAATCTTTGGGTCTATTCTCGTCTTTTTACTGCTCTTACAATTCCTTAGTCTGCAATCACTTACCACTAACCTTTGTTGCGCTGCTACACACTCCTCATTTATCCCCTTGCAATTTCTAACCTACGTCAAATGGTCTCTCTTGCACAGCAGCAAATCTATCTGGCTCTCGCTGCCACCGCTACTGTAAGTAATAAGTCTGTTAATCTTTTTTTCAAAGAAGGTGTTGATCATTGCTAGGTCAAAAGCCACTGCAAAATCAATCACTCTTTCTCCCCCAACCTCCATGCACTCACTCTATCCCTTCTCTACTAATTCCCAAGTGGCCATTCAGATCTCCTCCTATAATTACCCTTTCACTTGCAGGAATTATTCTAAGCTCCTGGTCCATCTCCTCCCAAAATGCATCCTTCTCCTCTGTACATCCAGTTTACGGGGTATAGGCACACACCACATTGACTATGTTTGCTGCCAGTCCCAGCTTTAAACTCATAATTCTGTCATTTTTCCTATTCACTCCAATCAAACTTTAATTCAAATCTTTCGATAATATTATTCGTACACCATTTCTTCCTTCCATATTTACTCCACTGTAATAAAATTTACAACCTTCGCCTAGTTCTCTTGCCTTATTTCCCTTCCACCTGGTCTCCTGCACACACAGCACTCCAATCTTCCTTCTCTTTATAAGGTCAACCAGCTCTCGCCCTTTTCCAGTCATTGTCCCCACATTCAGAGTTGCTACTCTCATCCTCTCATCAGATATTTTCCTCTGAGCTTGCCTCTTTAACCCAATCCGCCCATGACTGAATAGCCCTTGCCGATTTTTCAGAGATATCAGGCGAGGTCCGAATGCGTCGCCTACGGGGAACGCTCTAGCATTAATTCTAATTTCACAATCTCCACTGGCCATATTGGTTTTGGCTAATTTTTCATGGCTGGATGCCTTTTCTACCGCCAACCCTCCTCATTTAGCCGGTCTTGGGACCGGCACCAAGTTGAGACTGCAACATGTTCCATAAAAAGAAACCTGGCTTCTAGGTCATTCGTATTCTTTTTAACTGCAATAAAATATTCACAAAAAAGATACCTCTGATAATTTCCATGGAAGCATTGATACCTTAAATGAAAGCAGCTTAGTTCTAACAGTATCAAGGCTGTTTATCAATTGTTTCACCCAAAAACCATAAGGTTGAGGAGATTTTGGGTGCAACTCAAAGAATGTCGAGTGCTTTACAAGGCTTGCAGTCTGACAGGCTAAAGAATTTGGAAGTCTTTGCAACCTAAATCAATACCGAATAATAGAAGACTTTCGGTGTAGGTCTAACGGTAATTCTCCAGCGTCACCAAGGAGGCTTGGAAAAGGCGAAGTTCAAAATGCTCCTGTTGCCAAGCTGATACTATTATGGTGTATAGAATCTGAAATCTTTACTCGACTTGGGGTGGCTGAGGAGTATATATCCCATCCTAACGAATTTTTTGAAAAAAAAAATTAAGACCTTATATAGCTTTAAAATAGTTTGGCGGTGTGCCCGCCATGATGTATGGGAAGAAGCTTTCAAAATCTTCAAAGCATCCAAGTGAGGAACCCATGTCATCCTACAATCAAATATCAGGCCTAGTTTTGCTTATCAAAAACTTAAACCCATTCATATCACACCGCTGAATAATTTTGTCAGTTGCGAGTTGTAGTTTTCTCTCAACCATTGCCCTTCTAGCTCCAGCAAATGATATGAAGAGATCATTTACAAATAGCATTGAGAGAATATCTTGAGGATTGACAAAGGATATCCCATTAATAGCAAGTGCAAATACGGTTACACTTAGCACCCTACCCTGGGGAACTCCTCCCTCCTAACATTTTCTATCCGATAGAGTTTCCCCTACTCCCACTTAAAAAAATCTATGTGAAATAATTATGAAATTAACAATGGTAGCTCTACTCGTATTCCCAAAATATGAATGGTTTTACGTATACCATATCTACTTTTGAGTGCCAAAAAAGACTGTTACATGGTGCTGTTTGGAAGCAAAGGCTTCACAAATAGAGGACTCAAGTCGTATCAACAAATTAGTCAAGTGCATTTATCGAAACCCACATTGGATAGGTAATAAAATACCCTTCTTTTCCACGTACCACATCAGTCTTGCATTGACTGTATTCTCCATGATCTCACATAAGCATGTCAATGCAATTGGTCGATAGTTTGTTGCTAAAAACATATTCTTAGCGGGTTTTGAAAAGGCTAAAATAATGGCAAGTTCCCAAACACTTGGATAACTATGATCATGCCATATTCTGTTAATGCTCAAAATAGATAACTTTGTATTAACAGTACATATTTAAACATTGCATATGGAATTCCATTGGGTCCAGGGTCTGTGTCATTACATGTAGCAAGTGCGGAATCAAACTCTTTCTGTGAAAGGAGAATTGTGGGACTCTTCCCTTCCTGTTGCAAAATTTATTTTTTTTCTTCATATGCTCTTAAAATTTCTCCAGTCATATACTAATCATTCACCTTCAACACTGGTGGGTTGGAGGTGAATTTCCCTGCTATCTTTTTACTTTACGTCACACAGAGGATGGTGATGTTCTACTGGTAATGGGGGAAACAAAAGATACTCAAGACCGGCGCCTAGCTTCTTTCAAGGCTCGACAGAACTGTGCTCCACATTTCTTGTATATAATCAAATTGTCCTCAGTACGGTGTCTGCACAATCCAGTTAAAGACCTTATGGCTCTGTGCAGGGCCGTTAGTTCTGAAGACCACAAGGGAATGGTCGTCGTTTGAATATCCCAGTTTTAGAAATTGAATTGACTCCAGCTGTATGAAGGGTTCCATTCAGAAAGTCTATAGCATCATCGATATTTTTTGTGTTCTGCATTCCCTTCAATTTCCCTTAGCTCATGAAATCTATCCCCGTCCGCCGTGTCAAGATTCCATCCTGGCGATCTCTGTAAAGGTGGACCATTGTTGGAGTTTATAATGATTGGTGCATCATCACTAGTATGCCAATCATCTAATATCCTCCAATCAAAATCGAGAAGGAAATTAGAGCTTGCGATTGATAGGTCAATACACGACAAGGTACCTGTCTGAACGTGAAATTGTATGGGCTCTCCTATATTAAGGAGCCCAACATCCTCATTTTTATCAATTGATGATATAATGTCCCTCGTGTTTGCTAAGACATCGCCCCATAAAGGATGTCCACCATTCAAATTTCCCATTAAGAGAAAAGGTTGAGGGAGTTGTTGAATCACCTCTACTAAATTATCATACAAAATGTTATCATTTGGTGGTAAGTACAGAGACCATATTGTAAATTTTCTTCGTATATCAGTCCATACAACAACTGCCTGCAGAGGTGTATGAATAGATAAAGGTATTTGGGGAACATCTCGACGAACGTACATGAAACTTCCACCATGGCCCCCTGCTTGTTGATTATATGGTGTTCTACAGCTACCAAACTCTCGAGGACTGGGGATATTAGCATCAAGCTTGCTCGCCTGTAGACATACAATTATGGCAGAATCCTCATGAATTAGGAGCTTAAGTTCTTCATATTTAGCACTTAAACCCTGGCAATTCCATTGCAAAACGGAGGAGAAAACTATGGATTATTTCTGGTAGACATCTTGGATGAGGTCTTACCATTAGCAGTTTTTAATATAACATCATATCCTTCAAGTTTCTTTAGAGATGGTCTTGATATATTGGGTTTTACATTTGCCTTTTTCTTTGTGTCTTTTTTATCTATTTATTGAGGTGGATGGTGGACCTCAACTTGAATTTCTGATTTATTAAAAGTCATATTCCTGTTGATCAGAAACATCAGCAGACAAATATCAAATATATTTGATGTCATAACTTTAGTGTTTCTAACGGAAGGAGGACATGGCCTGAGAGGGGTTTGTATTAATGGGGGAGGAAGATTGTACAGAGATGGGCAATGCTATATTGTTAATACACCATGGTAAAACCTCAGGAAGTAACATGCTTACCTCGTCACTCAGCATTTTATCAGATGGTATATCTTTTCTTAAAACTATTGGCAATACTAGGTGGGTTTGATCTTAATGCCTTTACATAGCTATTTGATTTATTTATTAGTCTTTTGGCATATCCCACACTTATACGTTCCAAAATGGATTTGTTGAGGACAGCAGTTCACAGCTCCTGTCTGTGGATTCAAGATTAGAGTTGCAATTTAAACACCTGGCCTCAAAATTTGGAACAAATACCACACATTTATTCATTTTTGTAAACTTTAGACTGGTGTCCAAACGTAAAACAATTAAAACATTGCAGTGGCTTCTGCTTGCATGGCCATACTTTAATAATTTCATTGTCAATAACCATATGGAAAGGTACATCAGAATCCTGAAAAGTAAGGATAATTATTGAGTAGACACATGGCCAGTATCTCATCCTCTGTAAATTCATATAGATCTTTTTTTTTAAAACAGCTCCCCTTCCGTAGCTAAAACTTAAGTGGGGTTTGACATCTAACATAATATCATTATAATTGGTTTTTATCTTGGCCAGTATTACGGATTGTGTGCTTGATTTGGCATGGATAAAGAAAGTATTTTTCCAAAACGAGATATATCTACCTATGCAGTAGTTCCTACTTTTCTTCTGAATTAGTTTGCATATTTTGAAATAATTCCATGTAACACCCTTAGAGTCAACTACAAGCTACATTTGTGTTTTGACTTTCTCTGGCAAGCCTTCTTTTATGAACCAGTCGGCACACCTATACACACTCAAATCCTTTGGTACCTTATAGCAAAGAGCGGCCATAGCATTTAAGTTATTAATTTTAATATTATTCATGTTGGCTATTGCTTTAAATGCTTCGTCATGACTACTGGAAGATATCCATAAATCC
>NC_090725.1:20059514-20067014 GCF_036898095.1 Palaemon carinicauda | reverse complement strand
CTTCATCCGTCGTACTAGAAATTGTAGAGCTCATTGCCATTACTCTGAAAGTCTTCTGATAGTCAGGTTGCTTTCCTAGAGTTTGGAGAGGCCTGACCTTCTCTTTTCTGACAAACTCTGATGCATACTCTAATCCTGTAAAGGCATGGAAAGCTGGCAATGCTGCACAAAGATATGGTATTAGTTCCTTCCATATTGCAGTCAGGCTGATTTAATGACAATTGCTCTTTGAAACTGTTCTTATATCCATCCGCGATGTTGGCTGAAAGCTATTGCAGTGGTACAATAATTTCACTGCAATATCTGTGTCGGATGCTGTGACCACTGTGTCAATTCTCATGATCAACTGATAAGGGCTAATTCATCTACTGCGTTTCGCTGTATCATACCCTCTGTCACCTGGAACTTATAACATTCCCCTTAGACATCTAGGAAGACTTCACAATACCAAAAATTTTAGCATATGAAGAGTTTTGCCATTCATTGGTAGGAAACTGAGATAGCTGCTTCTTGAAGGACTTGGACTTTAGGGCATCGTTTAGATTTCTTGGCACTCGTCTCTGCTCTGACCCTGTGATGATGAAGGTTCTGTTGTCAGGTCCCCACCTGTCTCTTTCAGTGTCCTTAATTGAAGTCTGTGGATAGTCATCAAAGTCTATGTGTATGCGTTTGGCTGACGTTGTTAAACTCTGAGTAAGAATACTTCTGGCTAGTTCTCTGTATGTGGGGACAAATTTATTGGCAAGGTATGTAAGAGAAAATGTCCATCTATGATATAAGCACTGAAGTGCTTTGGCTGCTGTTCAAGAGCTTTCAATTTACTCTCGATATATTAAAGAGCGCACTCCTATCGGTCTTTGACATCACTTCTTCAGGGCTGGTCAAGGACAGAGGTATTGGTATCAATGGGTACTGGAGAATATGCTGCATGTCATTGTCTCTTCTTGGTGGGCAGTACAAGGAGACGTCCCATCAGATCACCTGATCCCTTAAGCAGTGCAACTTAAAGTGTTATTTATCCGACGATTGCTTGCTCAGCCATCTACAAAGGTTTTCAGCTTTTCCTTCTTTATTAGATTTTCAAACAAATTTTATTTAGATTACTCATGCAAGCCTGGATGCATTCCTTGTGTCTGACTTTCCTTTGGTTGGTACACAGAGAAGGCATTCATGGATTTCATCATTGGTACCTTTTCCTGTGGAAATATTGTACAATACCTCTGAACCTTCCCGTGTTTCAAATAGATTGTTCATATCTAAGATTTGTTTGATGATTTTCTGAAGATCCTCATTGTCACGTTGAATTCGTCTTGGCCTAAGTTCTCTGGTAAAATCTTCTTTGCTAGTCAATCCTGTCCTCTCTTGCTGCTGACTAATGAACGATGCTTGGGTAGCCTTTGTTATCATCCATCTAAGGTGAGCGGAGTAGTCATTAGTGAAAGAGGTGATTCCTGTCAGTCGAGATGTAGCGTCGGCATTAATAGTTTGTTCCAGTTGTAAATCTACAAGAATTCTGCTGAAATCATGTACTGTCCTTCGCACTGTGTATACACCCCGATTAAGTATCTCTCTAAGTCTGGGATGAGTCGCATCAATATTCAATAGCACTAATTGGTATTTTGTTAACCACCGGGAATAGTTGATGTGGCCTGTGGCAAAGGATGGGTCAATAATCAGTGTAAGTGTGAAGACAGAGCTCGATGTTATTTGTCCGGATAGCTCTTTTAAGTTGGTGAAACATATTAATGTACTCCACATACATCATCCAGAACTTTGCAGTGTATCCATGAGCTCCTGATACAGTTGTCTTGGTGAATTCAGAATACTCTTTCGAAAATTTTTCAAAAAGATCTGCATTGATCACCAGCTCAATCCCATGGTTTCCTGCATTGGTATTTCCTTTCACAGTAGATATCAGGGTATGAAGCTCTTCTTTGTAATCACATGTTTCTAGAAAGGCCTTGAAATGCAGGCTTTCGAAGGCAAGGCAAAGAGAAGTTAGAGGCTCAGGCATTGGTTGATGTGTTTACCTGTGAGGAACCCAAATAAAGAACCTGGTGTAAGGACCCCAGTCTCTATTGGCATGTCTAGTCGTCCTGATTCTGTTATGAGTTTTCCTTAAATTTTGAAATAACCCCGTAAACTCACAAAAGACCTCAATATGTTAGTGGGTTATCAAAATCTAAAATTAATTAAAATATATTACAAAATTTGTGATAAATTATTCAGCCAAAGGGAATAATAAAAACATCAGTTGAACCCTTCTTAACTGGCTATCTTCCATACAAAATAAAGTAGCCACTATACAGGTATTATGCAACCCTAATTTTTATAATCACGAGCCCAGGAAAAGAAAGGTTACAATTAGTACCATCATTCAAAAAATTTTATCAATTATATATTCAGTGAAACAACAGTAGTAATAACATAAACAGAAGAGCTCACAATAGCGTGTTGTGGCACATGTGGAGGAGAAGAAATGAGTGAATATATAGGCCTAAAGAAAGTGAATATAGGCCTTTTCAATAACCTAATAGTAACACCCTCTTTAAGCCGTTCTTAAATGGGTTTTGCACCAACTTCGACTCTTAAGAACTGTTGAACCTTTATCAGGAAGGTCTAAAGAATATTTCTACGAAGTTTCATTAATGTACGTAAGACATGTTTTAAATGTGCAAAAAATAGCGTCCTCTTTAGGTCGTTCTTAAATGGGTTTTGCACCAAATTTGACACTTAAGAATTACTGATTCTTCATCAGGAAGCTCTAAGGTATATTTAGACAAACTTTCATTGATGTACTCAAATTGTGATTTAAATGTGACAGTAGCACCCCCCTTTGAGCCCTTCTTAAATGCGTTTTGCACCAATTGCGCCATTTAAGAATGGCACATCTGTAATCACAGTGCCAAAACGAAACTTTTATCACAGGTTTGGTTGATGTACTCCAAAATGCAATTTAAACCGGATTTGGGGGGCAGTTCAAGCAGCACCCCCTACTCAACGCACCAACGGCATGACTTAAGAATGACCATTCGAGGATCTCCATCATACTAGCTGATGATTTTAGCTATCAAACCTTTTGTACTCGAAATGTAATACAAATCTCTGTGAGCTCCCGCACTAAAAGTAGCAGCATTAGTGACAAACAGCCAAATACACCACAAGTAGTTCACAGTCGAAGGTAGAGTAGCTAATTCCACCTTGTAAAGTTTGCTACTGAAGATTTTCAATGGGTAAGGCGATCTGCTGATAATTTGTTTGAGTACCGCACCTACAGTGATGCCCCTGGATTCGATTGAGCGTAAGGAGGGTGCATTTGGCATTTGATACAGACATCTTTGCCTTGAAGAAGACTGTTTCTTTAAGGGGCCCCACTTAAGGTTTTTTGGTTAGCCCTTGAGGAGTCATAGAGGGGGGCCATGAGTGGCAGCCATGGCTAGCATAAACCAGTGATAGCAGTTTCCGATGGGCAAGAATTGCAGCAATGCTTCAACAGTCGAAGGCTTCTGGAACTTCTGTAATGCTGATATCTTCTCTGAGAGCTGGTGAATACCTTCAGTACTGATGCAATAATCCAAGAATGCTACGTCCATGTCACTAAAGTTACACTTATTGTAACTGCCTACAAGGTGGATCTGCTGCAGGCAGTTAAGGACTATATGAAGAATGCATAGATTATCTTTTTGTTTAGTTAGAATACCAGTATGTCATCTATGCAACATAGGCAGAATGAAAGGTAACCTAAGATGCTAACTATGAGTCATTGAAATGTGGCCCCTACATTAAAAAGGCCAAAGCAGTGTCATTATCATTATCATCATTAGTAATATTATTATTGGTAACACTATTAGTAATATTATTATTAGTAATATTATAAGTAATATTATTACTAGTAATATTAACATATTTAACATCATTAACACCATTATCATCATCATTATCAACTTCAACATCAACATTCATATTCATATTCTTATTAATATTAATATTATCAATAATATTATCAATAACATAATTAATATAAACATTAATAACATTGTTAATATTATTAATATTAATACTATAATATTATTAATTTTAATATTATCAATATCAATATTGATATTATTAATAACATTCTAATAATATTAATATAATTATTTTTATTATCATTATTATTATTACTATCATTTTTATTATTATCATTACTATATTATTATTATTATTATTATTATTATTATTATTATTATTATCATCCTCATTATTATTATTATTATTATTATTATTATTATTATTATTATTACTACTATTGTTGTTATTACTATTATTAATACTAGTTAAGGTACAACCCTAGATGGAAAAGCAGGATGCTATAAGCCCAAGGGCTTCTCAAGGAAATATTGCCCAGTGAGGAAAGGAGATAAGGAAAAAACAAATTATATGATAATTACTGAACAATGGAAATAAAATAATTTTAGATCGGTAACAACATTAAAATAGAGCTTTCATATAGACTTCAAACTTTAAAAACGTTATGTCAGCCTGTTCAACAAAAATATTTGCTGCAAGTTTGAACTTTTGAAGTCCTACCAATTCAACTACCTGATTAGGAAGATCATTCAACAACCTGATCCCAGCTGGAATAAAACATCTAGAACACAATGTAGTATAGAACCTCATGATGGAGAATGCATGGGTATTAGAATTAACTGCATACCTAATGTTAGGCACAGGATGGTAACGTCCGGAAAGATCGGAATGCAAAGGATGATCAGAAATATGAAAAATTTTATGCACCATACAAAACGAACTAATTGAACGACGGTGTCAGAGATTAATATCTAGATCAGGAATAAGAAATTTAATAGAACGCAAGTTCCTGTCCAACTAATCAAGATGAAAATCTACAGCTGAGGACCAGGAGAAAAATACTCTAAACAAGGTAGAATAAAAAAGTCAAAACCCTTTTTCTCAGAACAGACTGATCACTAAAAATCTCACAAAACTTTCTCATTAAGCTGGTTTTTTGTTCAAATGAAGAAGAGAAAGACGTCATAGAATTATCAAAAATACATATGCTGTCGAAAATCACATCTAAAATTATAAAGCAGTCATACAGAGTTAAAGAAAGATTATCAATGCCGAGATCCGGATGTTGAGGAGCCACTGTCTTTGACTTACTTACATTCATAATGAATTTTGTTATGATTCAACTTTATGCCTGAGAATTTGCACCAAGCATTAATTTTAGCTAGATCTATATTAATGGATTCAGAAACCCCAGACCTATATTCAGGAGATGGAATTGATACATACAGAGTAGCATCAACTGCATACGCAAGGAGCTCGTTTTCTACGATGTCACGTCATGTGTACATTGGAAAATAATGGGCCAAAAACAGTACCCTGAGCAACACCAGACATCATGTTCCTATACTCACTATGGTGCCTATACACAATAACTCTTAGGGATATATTGCTTAAAAAATTCAATAATGATGCTAGGAAAAGACCCACCCACTTCCAACACTAAAATCAAGGCCAATCATACGAACTTACTGACCACAATCATGGGATTTATGTACAGCATTGGAGATTGTAAGGAGGGCATCACATGTTCCAAGGCCTTTGCGAAAGTAAAACTTCAAACTACGGAACAAATTATTACCTTTAGAAAATTACGTTCTAAAACTTTAGATAATATTTGTGTTATGGAAATTGGGTGGTAATCAGCTGGACCTGAGTTACCACAAATACATTCACATCATGGAGTAACACCACCAATTCCCCAACAAGTGTAAAATGAACCTATTCTTGTTAACTTTCAAAAAATAACATATAACTGAGTTATGTAATATGCAGTATCTATAATAAATAAACTTAGGAAAAATATCATTCAGGTCTACATTTTGATAAGCATCAAGGTCCATCAAGAGGGCTTGAATTTCACTAGATGGAAAAGATAAACTAGTCAGTTGAGCCTCAGGAAAACAGGAATGAGGAAGATAAAGTTTCTCATTACTTTGCTTACTGCCTCACACATCAGCCAAAAGGGTTATCTTTTATTTTGGACAGCGAGTTACAGAGCCATCTGATTTGAGTAAAAGAAGAACTGTTGCATCAACACCAATGAGTGCAGATTTAAGAGTAGCCCACCACTTATGTTCCTGGGTTGTACCAGAAAGGGTTTCTTTTATGGTTAGATTGTATTCCTTTTCAGTTGAGACTAACTCTGAGAAAAAGCTCCAATCTAAGTATAGCTATTCCAAGTCTAATTTGATCGGTTACCCTTCCAAAGATGATAGGCCTCCTGCTTCTCCAAATGATCACATCTACAATCATCACTGTAACAGGGTTTGTCTTTCACTTGATACCTTGATACCTTAGCACACGAGAAGGGATACCTTTAGCGCACAGGAAGAGATACACCTATCAATTATGTCTACTAGATTCTTATTCAAAGGAAATAAAAGGTTAACACTTATACAATTGAGTTTAATTCAAACTCAAAAGATCACTCAAATGCCATTCCAATCTTCTTGAGATTTTATATAGATGATGTGTGACATTACCAGAGGTGGAAATGGGCGAGGATATCTGCACTAATGAGAGGCAGTGTAACGTTGGAAATAATGAAATTCCACCGGTACTGGGCATCCTCACAAGACAGTATCAGCATCTCATAACTCTGGTTGGGATAGCAGATCCACATGCAGTCACCAAACAGACGTCGGCACTATTGAAATTATAGGATCACGCACTAAATAGGGATGATAGCAGAAGGGAACGAAAGGCATTAGCATCGACAGGAAAGTGATTTTTAGATCCTCAATCCTGCAAAATGAAGATTAACAATTAAGGATGCCTCTGTCACAGGTGATGGAATACTTAACTTTGGTTTTTTACTATTGACTTCTTTTGGTATATTTCTTAGCAGCAGCTGAGGCCAAGGGACATCATGTAGTGGCTGTTGAGGGCGTTGGTTGGTTTTGGGGGGGGGGGGTTCTTGGGCAGCATAGGTGGCTAATGGGTAGCTTCATTTCTACTGGAGCATGTTGTGAGCTGGACTCTGAAGTGCTATATCATTTATATCAGCTTCTATTTGTGTTGTATGGTTGTCCCCTTCGTTATGAGTGGAGTTGTAGATGGAGTTTTTGATTGTGGGGAAGTGGCTATCCATTAGGGCATCATATCTAGTCATCAAGCCATTCATTGGCAAGGTGTCAACATTGGGAAGGGTGGCTTTGTTCCTAAAGGAGGAATATTGATTAAGTTCTCTGAGTACCATTGACAACCTTTGGTCCCACAATGATTGTTGAGAGAACTGAAAAATCTTGGTTACACAGGCAGCTGGCTATTGTGAGTACTACGCCAGGAGTTATGATTTGAGGGCCTCAAAATGAACGCTAGCTTGGAAAGCCAATTGGATATTTCTGGGAAGGTGTTGCGGGGATCACAGGGAGACTATAATATGCTTTACTGCTTGAACAGGTCATGCTTTTAGTTAAGAACTGAACCTCG
>NC_090725.1:20044514-20052014 GCF_036898095.1 Palaemon carinicauda | reverse complement strand
ACGTGCAATACGTGGCTCCCCTCTAAAATTGGCATACAAGTGAAATAAGGCTCCCTGCTCCAGAGAGGCGTACTGTAGGCGAGTCATTTGGAAGAAGTGGTGAAGGTTTTAGGTGATTAATGGAGACCCAATCTTCATTGACATGTATGTTAATTAAGAATGCTTTCTGCCTATGACAGATCACGAGGAATGGCCCGTGTAATGGGGCGTTAGTGGTGGCTTCCTAGTGTCATTGTGCAGGAAAATGTGCGCTGTTGATTGTAAATCAATCGGTATGTGTTGCTTCGCTGAGAGTTTTTAAGGCTGGCATATGCGCAGGAGATTATTGGAGGAGGTTGTAGACAGAAATAATTTGGCAGGGATGACCAACGACCTGATCACCATACACCATTTCAGCTGCCGAGACATCCAGTCCGTCTTTTGAATAGGTTGTTAATCCCAGTAGGACCAAGGAAAGCTGAGTAAATCAGTTGGAGTCCTTGCAACAGGAAATCAAATCTGCCTTGAGGGTGCAATGAAAACGTGTAATCATTCCGTTGGTAACAAGACTGTAGGCTGTTGTCTGATGAAGGGCCATTCCCAGGAAATTTGCTAACAATGTCCACTACTGAAAGGTGAAAGTGGTATCCCTATCAGAAGTAATATACTCGGTAATGCCGAATCTCGCAATCCACCCAGAGAGTAAGACGGATGTACACGAGGTAGATATTGCAGTTTCCAAGGGAATGGCTTCAGTCCAGCCAGTGGAGCAGTCAATGATGGTAAACAGGTAACAGAGTCCTTGTGATGTGGGTATCGGCCTATTACCTCGCCATGAATGTGAGCAAAATGACGCTGAGACTAAGGAAAGAGGGCCACTCCTGAATCCGTGTGTCTATGTACTTTTGAGGTTTAACCTGAAGTACAGGAACAGACCCAGTCCTTGGCACTCTTTATAATGAGATGTGAAATGAATCTAGTCTTCAGTAGCTGTATAGTAGATCGTCGCGAGGGGTGTGGAAGGCCGTAAATGAAACTAAACACCTGTTGGCGCATGGGAGCAGGTATTTACTGTCTAGATTTACCAGTACTGATGTGACAGAGGAGTGTGGTGGAGTTGTTGAAGGGGACATCTTCCTAATAGAGGGATGTGCAGGATGTCCTACATGCTTGGTCCTTGGGATCTTTTTGGTGGGCTCCTGCCAAGGCGTTGTAATCCAATTCCAGGTGAATGTAAACAAATGTGTATCTTGACACAGCATCGGCAATGAGATTCTTTTTCCCAGGAACATGTTGGAGGTGCAATTGTTTTCAGCCTGGGCAGAGGTGTGTCGACGTTGGTGGGCGGACCAGGTGTCGAAATATCTAGAGAAGGGGTGCACCAGAGGCAGGTGATACATGTGAATGACATAGGGTGTCAATTCTAAGAAATGGCGGAAGTGACAGAGAGGCCAAGTGCACCACCCGCAATTCGCGGTCGAAGGTAGATTAGCCGGATTCTGTCTTGGACAGTTTTCTACTGAAGCAGACCAATGGGTGGGGCAAGCCGTTGACCTCCTGCTCAAGTACTGCAACAATAGCGACATCCCTGTCATCAGTGGAGAGGAGAAGAGGTGCGTGTGGCACAGGAAAACTGAAAGCAGCAGCAGTTGATAGTACATTCATTGTGTTGCAGAAGGCCACTTCTTGAAGGGAATCAAACGTCAGGTCTTTTGGCTTGCCCTTGAGCAATGCAAAGAGGGGGGGCCAGGATGGCGGTAATGGCTAGCAGGAAACGGTTATGATAGTTGATCATGCACAAGAATTCTTGCAGTGCTTTGACAGTCGAGGGGGTGGCGAAGTTATGAGTGGCTGTTACCTTTCCAAGGAGCGGGTGGACTCCTTAGGAGTGAACGTGTCCTAAAAATGATACTTTAATGGTGCGAAAGGTACACTTGTCATACCGGGCTACAATTTCTTTCTGCTGTAGGCCATCAAGGAGGATTTGTAGATGACAGAGGTGTTCTTCTTTGGAGGAAGAAAAGACAAGTATGTTTTCCATGTAATATACACAGAAGGGAAGGTCCCCTAAGATGCCATCCATGAGGCATTGAAAAGTGGCCCCAGCATTACAAAAGTCAAAAAAGGAGTAATTGAGAGTGTATGTGCCAAAGGGGGTGGTGATGCAGGTTTTGGGGATGTCTTCTTGGTTCATGGGCACCGGATATTATCCCTTCAGGAAGTTGGGCATGAAGAAAACCTTAACTTGGTGCATATAGGTCACATCGGCGATGTTTGGGATGAGGTAGTGATCTGGTCCTATAATCCCCACATGGACTGAGAGAGCCATCTTTCTTCAGGACGATGTGTAATAGTGATGGCCATGGGCCTCAGGCCTTTTTGCAAAGGCCCATTTCTTCTATTTTGGCAAACTTTTGTTTAGCGGCCGCCAAATGATCCGGTACCAGATGCCTGAATCTGGTGAAAACTGGTGGCCCCGTCACCTTGATATGGTGGTAATTACTGTGTTTGGCGGAACTGTGGGCGTTTGACGAAGTTCTGGACGGGAAACTTGTGCCATCCGTGGGTGAGATAATGTGTAGAGCGAGTTCGGAGAGGGCAGGTTGGAGAAGTGATGAGGAATACGAATCAGAGTTCACTAACCAATGGTGAGCGACATCAACCAGGAGGTAGAAATGTGAGAGGAAATATGCACAAAGGATTGGCAATGTGACATCAGCAATGAGAAACTTCCAATTATATTTGGCGCTTCCAAACGATGACGCGAGGGTTTCATAAAAGTGGGTGGGTATCGCAGATTCATTGACAGCTACCAGGTAGACTTTGGCAGACTTAGACAGACTACGTTGTGTCCTGGAGAGTAGCCTTAGTAGAAGAGAACAGCAAGCACCCATGTCTATCAAAAATTGCATGCCCGTACCTACATCGTGAAAAAAAGAGATTAGTGACAGAAAGCCCCCGCTGCCAGTGATGCCCTACTTACATATTTTTTGGCCACTGACAACTGTTCGCCCGTTTCTTTGCAGCAGCCCTGAGTCAGGAGTGGTAGTAGCATAACAGCTGATGATGGGCGTCAGTAAGTGGCTGGAGAGGTCGTTGGTTGGGGCGTGAGCAAAGGGTGGTATATGGCTTTGTAGCCGCTCTGGCATGTCATGGGGTCGTCGTCTGTTTCCTACTGCATTCACGTCAGCTTCGGCCGTTGTTGAATAGTTGTCCTCTTGTCAGGAGTGGAGGCTTTATTATAATTATCATTATTACTTGCTAAGCAACAACTCCAGTTGGAAAAGCAGAATGCTATAAGCCCGAGTCCTCCAACAGGGAAAATAGCCCAGTGAGAAAAGGAAATAAGGAAACTACAAGAAAAGTGATTAACAATTGAAATACAATATTTTAAGAACAGTAACAACATAAAAATAAATATTTCATATACAAACTATAAAAACTTAGAATAAACGAGAGGAAGAGAAATAAGATAGAATTGTGTGCCCAGGTGTACCCTCAAGCAAAAGAACTCTACACGTAAACAGTGAAAGACCATGGTACAGTGGCTATGGCACTATCCAAGACCACGAAGAGCTGCTGGAGGTCTTAAAGGGGGTGAAGTGGCTGTCCTTAAAGGCGTCGAATTTGGTCATCAGGTCCTTCATGGGCAAAATATTGACTCTGGGGATGGAAGCATGTAGAGATTTGGGTAGGTACCGTACCCAAAGGGCATGAAGTAGATTCAATCCACAAGGAGAGCCATCTGCGGTAGGTTTTGAGCCGAGACCAAAAATTTTGTTAAGTAAAAAGAAAAAAATCTGGTACTTTGCTTATCGTTAATCCTTTTCCCCTCATCACAATGTCCCCTAATAACTTTATTCCCCCATACGGTTACGTTTCTAACTCTGCCTCCAAGTTTCTATCGTCTATAGAATTTAGGTAGTCAGTGAAACGGGGCTTGAAACACTTCTTTTGCAAATGATTGTACGTGTGGCTCACTTAAAGATATAAATGGTTTAAAAGGTCACTCATGAATGGCAAAGGCAAGGGACAGTAACATTGCTCTATCAAGCAGGACAATGCCGACTCCTCTCCACCCAAGCTAGGACCAACGGGGGCCAGACAATGGCTGCAGAAGATTCAGCAGTAGACATATAGGCTCCCCCCAAACCCCCATCCTTGGCTAACAAGGATGATTTATGTTGCAGCGACCAAAGGAACTAACGAGTTTGAGTGAGACTCGATCCCCAGTCTGGCAATCACCAAGCAAGGTCAAAACCACCAGGCTTCCAAAACCTGTCCAATTAGGAGAGCGGAATTAGAAACTAGTTAAATCACCGGTTTCTTTTTTTTTATCTCCTTTTTATACAAGTTTGCCATTATATTGACAACGCAAAATGAAAAAAAAATCTGAATGGATTAATATTTTCTTTTTAGAATGTCAAATAATTGGGAAATAGAAATGATTCACATCATCTTGAAGGAGAAATATCCTACACCCGAGTATTCAAATTACTTGCGAAGAAATATGCTGAATGAATGCGAAAAACATCATCGTAAATGCATGAAAACAAAATTAGAGTTGAAGTGCCTCACATATAATAGAGACAAGAGGCATTTTAAGGACCTTAGATGGTGGTCATGTCAGGGGAGAATACCTCGCTGAAGACTGCAATAATTTAACGGTCATTTATCTAACGAAGTCGAGGAGGAATTCCTTGACGTTGCTTTGAGTGGCCACACGCGAACCCTCTATTTGAAACAGAATTAAGATGGCCATTAACGACCAATCAGTTTATCTCCAGGGAGAGAGATCTCTTATCATGGTGTATCGGCCGTTGTTTGAACAAGAAAACATTATGAACGGATCCTTGCAGTGAATGAAAAGTAACAAGAGGGGGTTTATAAACCACCCTGGAATAATTATCAGAGGGAGGAGTCATCAGTATTATTAAGGGGACTAAGAATAAAAATTGAGATACATCCACTGCAAATATCCGAAATAATTGTAGTAGAAAACCTTTCTAGTCTTGCCGACATACTTACCAGAATAGTGAATACTAGTAATGATGTACAAGTGTAATAATTACAGTTACACACGGTCCTGATAAGTTCTCTAGATCATCACGACTCTAAGTTTATACAGACCTATTTTGAATCTATCTTTTATATCAAAAGTGGTGTGTTTTAGATAATATGCTGGAAATGATGGCTGAGAATAAATGTGGCATCTTGATCTCTATTTTGATTCTGCTTTTGATACAGTTGAGCATGAATTGCTACTTAATGATTTGAGGTTTATTGGTATTGAAGATGAAGCTTTTAAGTATCTAAAAGATAACTTGGTTAACAGAGACTACTTTGTACAAATTGAAAAACTCTCATCATCTGAACCATTGAGCAGAGGAGAAACCCATGGATGTGTACTATATCCAAACTTATTCTGTACTTATCCTATAATTCTATAAAGAGTATTACAGACTTATGAAGCGAAGTTTAAACTATTCAGATGATACGCAATTTTACTTCTTCACAAATGACATTGATGATACGGTGAAACTTTAAACCATGTTCTTACCAGTGTTAGGTTATGTATGAGAATGCATGATAAATTAACTAAAACTAAAGAAAATAAAACCAAGTTTATAGTGGCAGGAGAAAAACCTTAAACTTAAGTGATATTGAAATAAACATGTATAACAACCTGGTTCCGGTATCTAGTCGAGTTCGTGGCAGTATAACTTGACTGTAATCTATGTTTTGATGTTCAAATAATGTAAGAATCACTGGACATTACCTTAGAAACATTGTTTTTGTAAAGAAATGTCTAGATAAATATTATGTAAAGAAACTTATGATTGATTATGCTAGTACTGTAATTCCAACTATTACAATTTACACAAAGTGCAACTTAAACCGTTACAAAACACAATAAACTGAGGACCAGATTGATAAAAGGTGACCCAGCCTGAAAAAGGATTACTCCCATATTAATTGAATTACCCCGTTGCATATTTAATCCAGAATACAGTTTAAGATATTTGTAATGACTTATCAAGGCGTCATAACGTGACGTCCAAAATATATAAGAGAATTGCTACAAATCGTGCAGTCAATAAATCGTGTTCGCATAAGAATATTTACAGATAGTTGAAAGTCAATGGAGCTAAAATATACTTCTACTGAAAGTTCAAAAGGTTTCAAATATGCGGTTCCCAGAGTATATTATAACAACCCATAAAAAACTGAAGATATTAAGGCTTTCAAGAAGTTGAAGTCTCTCTTTTCTAAATGCTTCGATGATGTGGATTTAACATTATGGATGAACTCTTAAAGCCCCATCGTATCGTAGGTATTATCACATAAAAAATAAAACCATGTTACCAGACAAAATTTTGCATCTTACCACAGAGGTCAGACCTGCTAATTATGACAACCTCATATTATGTCATCTCTTAATTTCCAATAAATCATAATAATACATTCAATCATTCCTAAATATTATTTCAACCATCCACCAAACAAATCTAACTTATACAATTTCCAGAATCTATGGTCCTCCATTTATTTCGCACAGCCAGTAAATCACAAAACTCTGGTCCACATTCTATCCTTACCGCACACTTTCACTATTATTGCTCATTTAAACATTTTAACTTGTATCCATAATTAACAGAGTGCAACAGTTCAGCTTTACATTTAATTTCATTACTGTCATTCCTCCTCTAAAATTCTCTTTCATATGAGAGTTGGCCTTTACAACCTCTTGCATACATACTTTCCTTATTGGTTCATATATTCTGCCAATTACCTTCCCTCCCAAATGCATAATTCGTACCACCCACATCAATTTCTCTCTGGTACATACATTTATTGTTCCATCTTCCAGATTTCAATAGGTACACAGGACTTTATTAGTTCTTACATTTACTAAAATATCTTTTTAGGAACACTTCCATGGTCTGCAAACAAGAACTGTTTTAATTTCCATTCACACCTTATCCGACTCTATGGCAAATTCTATTCATACCTTATCCGACTCTTCGCAAAGCTTCACGAAGATACATCAATCATGGAGGCAAAACATGCTCGTCATTCTCCTACCAATGAACTGAAATATATGCTTTGCTGACATCATGAATAACTTTGTTTTCAACAGTTTACCTTATGGACAATTCATTTTAAACACCCATCTCATTACATTCATTGATCGATTCTATAGTAAGCTTTCTCTATGCTGAATATATATATTATACATACATATACATATATATATATATATATATATATATATATATATATTATATATAATATATATATATAATATATATATATATATATATATATATATATATATATATATATATATATATTATATAATATATATATATATATATATATATATATATATATAATATATATATATAATATATATATATATATATATATATATATATATATATATATATATATATATATATATATTATATAATATATATATATATATATATATACATTATATAATATATATATATATAT
>NC_090725.1:20017014-20039514 GCF_036898095.1 Palaemon carinicauda | reverse complement strand
TCAAAGTCCATATACTGAAAAAAGTGCAGTGAGGAAGCAATTTTTCTCGGATCATGACCTGTGGGTGTACTGTCAGGATCCGCTCTGCGAATGAAGTAGGTGAGCTTCACCCTCAGCTGTTTTAGGGATTTTGCCTTTGAAGAGCTGTCCTCCCCTGAAGTCTGAAGTTCTTCGAAGATAGACCTTTAGACATTCTACTGGACATAGAGAGACATCTTCCTTCAGAGTACAGATTCTCCAGGGACCCCACCTTTTGCTGGGTAGCTCATTCTTGGCGAAAAAGGTAGGATCAGGAAAGAGATTCAGTTTTCCCGCTTCTGTAAACTGAATATGGCCCTCGTCTCTTGATAGGGCTACTATTTCACTAACTCTAGCCCCTGAGGCTATAGCAAAGAGGAAAATTACTTTTTGGGTTAGATCCTTAAGAGAACAACCTTCATTGTTCAAGGCTGAAGCATAGTGCAAGACTTTGTCCAGAGACCATGAAATGGGCTTCGGAGGGGCTGCAGGTCTAGTCTAGTGCTTGCTTTCAGGATCTTGTTAAAAATTTTGTTCGCAGGTCCACCTGGAAGGCATATAGAAGAGGTCTAGTCAAGACTGACTTGTATAGTTATTGTGTTGGCAGCCAAGCCTCGTTCATGAAGGTGGATTAAGAAGGACAAGCAGAAGTCTATTGAGATTTCTCTCGGCCATTTTGCTTTAACGAAAGTAACCCACCTTTTCCAAGATGATTTGTATTGTCTTCTGGTTGACTTTGACTTGTATTCTTCTAAGAAGTCTATACTGCCTTTTGAGATCCCAAATCTTTCTTTACCGCCAAGGCGAGAAAATCCTGAGATGAAGGTTTTGGGTTCTCTGTGATGAAGCGAAGACAGTCGATTTCTGAACCAGTTGAGATAGAGCTGGGTTCGGTAGAGGGACCAGCCTCAGCTTCAGTTCCATCACTAGGGGGACCAATTGCTCTTGGGCCACTTGGGGGCCACTAGTGCTGTGGCTCCCTTGAAGAATCTCAGGTTGTTGAGGACCTTTAGCAGGAGATTGGTTGGAGGGAACAGGTAAATCCGGTTCCAAGCGTTCCAATCGAGAGACATGGCGTCCGTCGCTTCTGCCAGAGGATCCTCGTAAGGGGCTACGTATCGAGGTAGTTTCTTCTTGTTGTTCATCGCGAAGAGGTCGATCTGCAGTTCCGGGACTTGTTCCAAGATGTAGAAGAATGAGTCTGCATCTAGGGACCATTCTGACTCTATCGGCTATGGCCTGGATAGAGCGTCCGCCGTCACATTGCTGAACCCTTGTAGGTGAACTGCTGATAAGTGCCATCTCTTCTTTTTTGCTAGACGAAAGATGGCTAATATCACATGATTGATGTGGGGTGATCTCGAGCCTTGTCGGTTCAGACATCTCACTGTCACTTCGCTGTCCAAGACCAGCCTGATGTGGGCTGATCTGTGAGGTGATAGTTTCTTCAGCATCAAGTGGACTGGCATGGCCTCCAGAATATTAATGTAAAATGTCTTGAACAGGAATGACCAAATCCCTTGGGCTTTCCTTTGATGGGAGTGACCTCCCCATCCTTCCGTCGAGGCATCCGTGTGGATGGTCACCGATGGGGGAGGTGGTTGTAAGGGAACGGTCCTTATTAGGCTCTTGACTTTCAACCATGGTTTGAGAAGTGATCGTAGTAAGGCCGGTACCGGTCTTTGTAGATATCTTCAAGCATTTGATGCGTATCTTCTCCAGACTCCTGATGCATCTTTCAGCTGTGCTCTTGGCACTGGGTCTGTTACTGCTGCAAACTGGAGAGAGCCCAGTACTCTTTCCTGTTGGCGTCTTGAGATCCTGTCAAACTTCAGTAGTCTCTTGACAAACCCCGCGATCTCTCTCCTCTTCCTTGGTGGAATGGAGAGGCGGTGTGACTTAAAGTTTCAATAAATTCTCAGCCATTGAAACTCCTGAGCTGGATAGTCGACACTTCTTGAAGTTGATCTTGAATCCTAGATGTTCCAGGAATTGGATCACTTTCTTGGATGCTTGCAGACAAGCAGTCTTGGATGCTGCCCACACCAGCCAGTCGTCCAGGTACGCTGGTACCTGAACAACTTCTAGGCGTAGTTGTTGTACTACTGCGTCTGCAAGTTTCGTGAAGATCCTTGGAGCTATGTTTAGTCGGAAGGGCATGGCTCTGAAGACATACTTTATCTTCTGTAACTTGAATCCTAGGAAGGAGGAGAGAGGGCGGCTGACTGGGAGTTGCCAATAAGCATCTGCCAGGTCTATTGAGACTGTTTACGTCCCTTTTGGTAACAGGGCCCCTATGTGTTGAAGGATTAACATCCCAAACTTCTTGTTCTCGATGAACTTGTTGAGTGAGGACAAGTCCAGAATGACTCTGAGTTTGTCCGAGTCCTTCTTGGAAACACAAAACAGCCTTCCCTGGAATTTGATGGACTTTGCTTTCCTTATAACCTTCTTGCTCAAGAGTTCTAAGGTATATTCTTCCAATAAGGGCGTGGGGTGTTGGAAGAATTGATGAAATGACGGTGGAGACTTGTTCCACTTCCATCCTAGTCCATTCTTGATTAGGCTGTGGGCCCAGGGATCGAAGGTCCAACGATCCTGAAAGTGTTGGAGCCTCTCTCCTAGCTGAAGCATCTCTTTGCTTAGGATGTCCGGAGGGTTTGCCACCCTGACCACATCCTCCCCTGTCTCGGGAGGGGTGTCTTGAGGAGCCCCCGACGGGAACCTCTTCCTTTCGGACGAAAGATAGTGGTTTGCCTCTCAAACCCTGGGTTGAATGCTGGTGATTAGGCAACCAGCAGTTGAGGTACAACTTGGAATGTGGTCTGTGGTTGAGCAATCAATTGGGGCACCGCGGTCATGGTAACTGTAGGATGTTGCTGGGCAGGCCGAGAGGGTAGTCTTGGCTTCTTTCGACTTCTGTTTAGATTGGGGACCCACATCCGGGAAGACTTCCTCTTTGAAGAGATGCCCCACTTCTGGAGAAGGTTCCTATTCTCCGTGGTGGCCTTCTCGACTATCTCTTTGATCGTTTTACTCAGAAAGAGGTCTTTACCCCAGATATCGGAAGAAATCAGCTTCCTGGGTTAGTGTTTTACTGTTGCAGCAGCAAACACACTCTCTACAGGATCTCCTAGCCTTCATGAAGGCATACAGGTCCTTCACTAAGGTGGCCATAAGCATTTTGGCCAGGACCGTGAGCACGTCTGGGGTGCCTTTGTGGCCCACACACATCTCGATGTAGTTCTGTAGGGAAAGGGAGGCGGTAAGCCTCTCTTTCGTCTCTTGCTACCTACGCAAAAGAAAGTCTGATAGCTTAGGGAGATTCTCGCTGAACTATCGTCCCGTGATATCTGCATCTAGGCTCCCTACTGAGAAGGTTAGGTGAACTTCCTTCCATTCCTTCTCATCCGTTGGCTGGGCTACCGACAGAGGCCTACACTCCTCTAGTGCAGGGCATGGTTTGCCTGCCTCAACTGCCTTGGCAACAGCCTGGAATGCCTTCGACGTAAAGGGGAAGGTTCTGGAAGCAGGAGCAAGAAAGGTTTTTTTTTTTTTTAAGAAAACCACAGGATCCATATTGGATTGGAGCTCAGCCACTCGGCCTGTGATGTCCTCCTACACTCAAGGGCGAGCCCATGAGGGAACGGTCTTCAATGCTCAGGAGTAGGTAAATACTCAAGAGCCGCTTCCCGCTCAGAGGACGACACTCAACCTCGTCATCGTGGTGGATCTCGTTCCGACTTTTGGAATTAAACTCATCAATCACACTATAGAATTGATCCTATGTAGTATGATCATAGGGCATTTCTTGCTCCATGCACACACTTTCAAGTTAGTATAACTCGCCTTCTTCAGGCTGCTCGGCAAGAGAGCCTGTGCCTTGTCGTGGTAGAAAACCATGACCACCTTCAGTTCCGTCTCCTCCTTTCACGCTGGCTCACGCTTCAGTCGAATGAAGCAGTTAGGGTAGGCGTTGAAGCTCGGCAAGAACTGAATGCCGTCTAGGGGGACAGCTCCCATCTTCTCTGAGATGTCGAGTTTTCCGTTGGTAATCGGCATATACTCCGCATACCTTCAGGGATTAGTCTCGGAGCAGGATGGCAGGTCTAGAACTCTGGATCGCTTGTAAGACCCTCGGGAGGCGGTGATCCGTGCTTCACGGAGCTCTCTTTCGAGCTTCGCTTCCCTTTCTTCGCCTTGTTTGCGAAGATTCTCCATTAATGAAGTAATATGAGCCAAAACTGCCTGGCTCATGGCATCTAATGGAGGGGTAGGAGCTGAAGATGTAGATGGTGTCGGCTCTAGTGCCAGCACGGGTGGAAGGGACTCCCCCACTTCCGACAACTTAACTTCTTCTCCTTCAGGAAGTAGAGTAGACTCTTCCTCGGGATCGTCCATAAGGAGATCCTTCTATGTATCGGTGGACACTTCAGACATCCTTTCCTCCTGGTGGATGTCCATGCCTTGTATCGCCTCACTGACGTCTGTCTTGATTGCAATCTGGACGCAGGGAGGTCCGGGTCGTGTTTGGGGCAAAACCGCTTCATTACCCGCTTTGGGGAACAGCAAGCTACGCATCCTGTCGTAATAGTCAGGAAGCCAAAGTCAGAAAATGTGCAGCACCCTGCTGATTGCATGTTAGAATAGTCCAACAAGTCCCAATAGATGGTTCAGATACAGATAAATATGAATCCACTTATTGGACATTATAGATATGGATTGTATGGCCGCCATGACAGTTTTCAAAATGGCCGCCAATTTCTAAACTTTTTGTCATATTTCAGCTTCTAATTGCAATAAACTCACAATGTTGGAGTCAATTTATATGTTTTTCATCGCGTTTAAATTGATTCTGGCATTAAGATAAACCTTGGTGTATACATTCTCCAAAAAAGTTATTTTTTAAAAATATTTGACAAAATTTGTAGGGGTTCCTAATTCACATTGCTAAGAATTAGAACCCTTAATATACAAAATGCAATGCATGGATTTTTAAACCTAGCTTATACTTGTAGTGAACTCGTATTGATTAAATTGCTTTGCTTTTGTATTGTATTTGATATTTTTAGTGTGTTCGTAACTTTGTTATGTTCACTAATAATAGTAATCAGATTCGACTATGGTTGACCTGTTACAACCTTTGCACATCGTCGTGTTTCGGTTGTGTTTGGTGATCGTTTGATGTAACGTATAACCTTGGAATTTGGGTGTAGTTTGATTGTATGTTTGTATGTTTAGCTGTATGGCAAATTCTGTAATTTCTTATATTGATTTCTTATTTAAACGTTTTATTATTCATCAAATCTAACTATGGATTTTGAGTTATGGGGTTTTATGGACTGTCATGCAGAACTGTCAAGCCATGACAAAGAAGATGGGCGAGAAGTACACCATCATAACCTTTGATGAGCAGCTGTATCGCAAAGCAAAAATGCTTCAATGGGACAAGGACAGCTGTAAGGATATGGTAATCATGCTTGGGAGTTTCTATACGCAAATGAACTTCTCTAAAGTGTTGGGACAGTACATGGATTATTCAGGCCTGGAAAACATTTGGATTGAAAGTGAAGTCCTCGGTGAAAAAGCAATTGAACCAGTTATGACATAGATGACAGAGAAATTAATTCCTCCCTTGAAGATCTTTTGTCAGAAACTGAAGAGGTGCATGTCCTGTTTAGTGAGTTTGAGGATTCTTGTTCAGAGAATGCCATTTTTTGTTATTGGAGAACTTACATGATGCTGATCTCCATCCTAATGAGGTTCACTCGTTCTCTTCGTGAGGGAGACTGGGGCCTGTTCCTTACATCATTTTCTGAAATGCTGCTTTGGTTTGGAGCATTTGATCATTTCCATTACTCATGCTTGGGAGCTGTCTTCCTCACTGATATGCATATGTTACCCACAACTGCTCCAGAGATGCACAGAGGCTTTATTGCAGGAGACTTTGTAATAAAAGAAACAAAGCACAAGTTCAACAAATTACCTGACGACCAGGCTATTGACCATGTTAACAAGGCCTGCAAGGTACTTGAGGGCTGGTGGGGATTACAAAAACAGACACCGCCCATGACAGATGGGGCCTAACTTTCAATGAAAGAGCTCAGCTAACCAGAGATACTAAGACAATGTTCAATGTAGCGGGTAATGAAGAAGACGATGATGAGCATGAATTTGCACATAAGGATTTTGGTTCCAAAAGAATGAAGCTAGACCAAGATAATGTGCAAAAGTTCATTGACTTGTTTGAGATTCACAATCCATTTTATCGCAATTCTTAAAACGTTTGAGAGCATGTACACTGTGGAAGTCAATGTCAGAAAGGAAAAAAACTGTTGCACTAAAGGCTGACAGATAACTACTCACGAGTGTGATGACAGCAATGCAAGCAGGTAGAGATATTGACATGAACAAAATGTAGGAGCAAGAGATTTGTGCAGTGCCACTTTCTCTGGCAATGCCTAATGGCAGACTGCGTCTACCTCAGAACAAAGCAGACCTTAGCAAGATTCTCCAGCAAGGCTTGCCACACAATGTTACGCCTGAACCATTACAAACATACACTGTCATTGATGGAATAGCCATGATCCCGACACTAGTATATAGGATGAACGCTAAAACTCTCGACGAATGGCCCGAAGCTGTTGCAGATTATGTCAGTCACATGTTTTCCAACAGTTGTTCTAGGGTTGACCTTGCCTCTGACCAGTACAGGAAGAAAGCAATCAAGTCAACTGCTCGAAGTCAGAGAGTACGAGGCAAGAAAGCAATCAGACGAGATGTGCAAACAAGAAGTCAGTCCATGGGGCAGTGGGATAGATTCATCTCCTTAGATGAAAACAAAGCTAGCTTGGCTAATTGTCTATGCATGTAGTTAGCAAACAAGTTCCATAATCAAGGAGTGGAACTGGTATTGAACAGAGGATTCATGTACCCTGCAAAAGTGTGAACATCGTCAGGGAGAGATGTCTCAAAGTTGTCATCTGCTGAGCATGAAGAGGTGGACACTAGGATTCTTCTCAATGTGAAAGATGCAAGTGAACAGGGATACCCACAAACTATTGTTGTGAGCCGAGACACTGATGTTCTTGTTCACCTTCTTGCCTTTCAGCCACAGCTCAGCTACTTTCTCTGGATGAAAGCTGGAACACCTAAAAAGCAAAACTGTTCCTGTCCATTCCATCAACATCACAGATTCGCAGAGAGCATCACTTCTCGCATTTCATGCTGTAACAGGTTCGGATAGTACAAGCCAGTTTGCTGGAATTGGGAAGTGCTCTGCATGGGCTATATTCCAACAAAACTCACAGATTCTGCAGAATCTCGGCAAGGAAGACTTTCCAGATGAGAACGTGATTGCTGATACAGAGTCCTTTGTCTGCAAGCTGTATGTTCCCAATAGACAAGAAAACTCCATCCAGAAAGTCAGGTGTGATCTATTTCTTGACTTGACGAAATCAATTGAGAATTAGCCTCCAACCTGTGATGCTTTAATTCTTCACATCAGGCACGCACATTATCAGTCCCTAGTGTGGAGAGGAGCCTTGGAAGCTGAACCTCATCTTCCTGCACCTGAGCAAAGTGGGTGGGAACTGGTGGGAAAAGAAGGTAGTGAGATGCTTCAGCCACAACTGATGATTGGGAAGCCAATCACTGCATTTTGTTTGGAGCTTACAACATGCAAATGTCGAGCAGTTTGTGCAACTCAACGTTGCAAATGTACACATAATGGACTCGGATGCACACAAGCATGTGGATGTAAAAGCCTTTGCAGAAATCCATTTACTGTTCAAGTTCAATGGACATTTGTGAAATGTCTGTTTGTTTCTTCAGTGTTTCCTTCAATACACGTAGTGATTGTTCTGCTAAGTCTATTTTTCAGATCATTTACCCTCATTTCATTTTTACCCCATTTTCTTAATTTTCCTCATAAAACTGGCAATAATTCAAATTTTTGTGGTCCAAAACTGATATAAAGTACATAAACATGTTTCTCGAGTCAAAATATGGTGTAATTGTCACAAATATCACAAATTTCTGTCCATTACAACCTACAGTATGATTAAAACAAATTCTGATGGCGGCCATCTTGGAAACTGTCATGGCGGCTGTACCATCCACATTTACAATGTTCAACAAGATGAACTAGACTTCCCCATGCCTTGACACTTAAAAAACACCTGTTGAACTATTCTAACATAAAATCAGCTGCGAGCCATTTTTTAAGCTAAATACAGAGTTCGACTACCTGACTATAAGGCAGGTACGGTCCCGGAGAGTTCTTCTGGAACCCTCGTACCCAATTGCGCAGCTTTTCTCGTGCTGCATCTCTTGACTCCGCTGACTTGGGGTCGTTGAAACCTTTGACCATCATGGCCGAGCAAACGTTGCAGTCCTGGGGGTCCCAGTACCGCAAGGTTTCTGGGGTAATGGCGCAGGCGGCATGAGTCCTGCACATAGTGTGAAAACAAAAGTTCCTACTCTTGTGGTTGCAGTATATCACCTCGCACTTCATTTTGGGCTCCTCCTGTAAAGAAAGGAAATATAAATGAGTGTGCAGTTATTTATCACACTTGATAAATAGGTACTATGCAATAAATATATTGGTATCTTACCCATTATAGCTTAGGATGGTAAACTAGAAAGTAATAGGAAACACACATACCTGTGTCTCCTATCCAGCCAATTGCTGTGACCTCCCCCAACATTAATGTAAGAATTTCCTTATTAAGGAGTCTAAGGAAAACTCAAAAGAGAAGGGTTCTAACCTCTAGGGATAGAATTAGCGTATACTAACACTAGCCCTTCCATAAAAGTATTAATATTGTGGGGTAAGTTATAAACTGATGACTTTATCAGTGTATTGAAGGAATACTTCACTTTAATATAAAATTGGTCTCAACAATAGACTGTGAAAGGACACACGGGGTATGTTGGAAATATAAACTACTGTATAATATATACTATAGTTTTCTGTCTGCAGTATATACTATACTGCAAATATACTGGCTATTATATAATCATATACTGTAGTTCAGCTGGCGTGTTGCCGGCTAGGCTAGCACCTGGTGGCACCAGTCCAGACGGCATGCAGCCGGCTGGGTTAGTACCTGACGGCACTAGCCGACACAAAGAGAGAAAGCATGGAGTGAAGGGCTGCCTTATTAATGTAGCTTTGTACAATAAATAAGTGTGTAGGTATTTTAATCCTACCAGGATTTTGGGCAAAAAGGGCAAAAGCTTCCAGACACCAAAATATCCCAAAGTACTGTATTTGTTCCTATTACTCTCCCTTTTCTCATTTTCGAGCTTGCCTGCATTTTAGACTATTTTTGTGCATGCATAAAATACTACGTCCACCACCTCAAACCTGGTACCATAGTATTCCACTTTTGGGATGATGTTCTATGGCATATTCATAAAACACCTGAACTACGTGAAAGTAAGGCATTGGTAATAGCTGATTCATCAATGATGATTGCATTTGCTTCTGGTTCATTGGGATATTCACTTCTTTAATAATTTCAACCATCTGTGATTTCCGACAGCATGAGGCTTGCCACTCTCACCGAGAGATACAGGGTATGACTGATTCTTGTGCTTGGAGAATTCTTGCAAGTCATACTGTCTATTCTGCGCCGATATTTCTAGGATTATGCTGTGTTATATGCAGAGCTCATTCCCACGGAGCATATTAATGACTTGTCTCTTCCTCGTCTTGACAAACACATACAGGCCCATGTAAACTGGAAACTATTTTACATGGTCCCTGGAATAACTGTGGAAATCCACTCCTTCCTTGTATTTCGCAAAGCAATTACACCTTAGGAGATGATGTGATATTAGGGACTTAATGTCTGCACCATGCTCAATCAAGCATACAAAGTGCATCAGGGGTGGTACATCCCATTGTAGGTTTGTGTTGTGAAAGGTGCAGCTGAAATTTGACTCATGATAGAGCATGTTTCGTCTTATTATCTCAGTAGCTTTCACCAGATGCATCGCTTCACACTACTTGAATGCTTGTCAGATGATTGAGCCTACTTAACTTTCAAAAGCCAGCATAACATCTCGCCCTTTGTGATGCGTTTGCAGCTTGGGGATGTGAAAAAGCAACTGGTCCTCGTGTTGAGTTGAATGAACATCAGGCAATTCAACACCAAGCTGTTCTAGCCTATACTTGGAAAGCACTGGCAAGTCAGCAAGCATGAAAATGAGAAGATTTTTACCTCCACACTTGATAAAGTAGGAGGCTACTTTGGAGTAAGTAACTGGATGAGTTTCCTTATAATGCCCCTGTACTTTCTCTTGCTCCTGCACCTTTAGGCAGGCTCGTTCTTAGTTACGCAATGCCACCAAGAGAGCAGCGTGATAATTCCGTTTTTATGCAATGACATCTCATGTACTTAATTTTACAAGAAGTTGCTTATCACTGAGTGTTTCTGCATACCTTTTCATTCTATTATTCACCTTTATTATCATTGCCTCTCTAAGCTCTCCCCGCCCATTTTGGTCTTGCAAAATAAACTGCTATAGCTTCTTGAACCTTTTGTGGGATCTTACTTCAACCACCCTCATCCCTTTCATCTGCAAAGGCTGAACAATTTTTCAGCTTTACTTAACTTTATGTTATATAAAACCCAGTAACTTTCATAATATAGTGCCTCATTTTGGCTCGAAGTTTCTTCTCAAAGCACCCCAATCAAAATGATACAACTTTTAAGATATTCAGTGACTTCTTAACCCTAATTGATAGGTCATTTGTATGGGGCCCGAAAGTAATTTTCTTGTCAAAATTACCCCTAAGAAACTAGACATTATCCTCAGTGGCAAAATACAACCATTCAAAAAAAGGGAAGGGGATCTCTTTCTCTTTTACGAGTACAAGTAAAATGACTGGCTTTGGTCTTCTGAGGAGAGAACATGAATCCCCGAGAATTTGCCCATGTAGAAGCAACCTTTATATGAATTTGGAGCTTTTGGCATGCTTGTCATGCAGATGATCCACTATAATAAATTGTAAAAATCCTCAACAGATAGTGACCCTTGTATGCCAGGAGGTAGGTGACTCACAAGACTATTATAGCCTGATTGGTAACATCTCTGCCTGGTGTTTGCTAGACAGGGGCTCGAGTCCTGTTCAAACTCGTTAGTGTCTGTAATGTCTGCAACCTTACCATCCCTGTGAGCTAAGGTTGGGGGGTTTTGGGGAGCCTATAGATCTACATGTTATCAGCAGCCATTGCCTGGCCCTCCCTGGTCCTAGCTTGGGTGGATAGGGGGCCTGGGCACTTATCATATGTATATATGGTTAGTTTCTAGGGCATTGTCCTGCTTGATAGGACATGGCCACTTTCCCTTCCCTCTGACATTCTTGAGGGGCCTTTAAACCTTTAAACAGCAAATAAAGTCACACTCAGTACGCTGCCTTGGGAAATACATTCTTCTTACATGTAAGATGAAGATAGTTTTGACCATACTTTTACTTTAATTGAACAGTTTAATAAAAATTCTTCAATAAAAGAAAACATATGTCTTACTATACCCCACAAGGACAACTACTCTAAAATACTGCTCTTCCAGGATATCCTACGCCTTTTCGAGATAAAAAAAAGACAACCCACCATTTAGTTTTGGTTAGGAAAGGCATTTGAAATTTCCCTTGACATCAGCAAAAGGTCTAGTATACTTTGGTTCTTTCTAAAACCAAATTGCCTGTTTGATGGTAGGTTTTTAATGCTAGATACCACACGTTTTTTGTTGATCATTCTCTCAAATAGTCGGCATATGCAGCTAGTAAAGGCTTTAGGCCTATAATTAGATGGCAGTTCTGGGTCTTTACCAAACTTGTTGCCAGATTTTATGACTGAACTATGTCAGGATTCATGAGATGTATGGGAAGCCCATAGACCATTAAGGGTTTCTAATAAAAATTTCTTAGTATCCACTGGGAGATGTAAAATCCTTTCATACCGAATACCATCTGAGAGGCAAGGTGAATGCAACTAAACATTATTAAACAGACATCGCGCTTAAATACTAGGACTTGTGTGCAAAAAGTCACAACAATTCAAACAAAATTAGGCATGAACTATCAAGTTTTTACAGGTTTGCTCATTAACAGTGCAGGGAAGAGCCAGTGATAAGATAACAATCAAGACCATTACAGTGTAAGAGCATGCATGAAACATAGGTGGTACATGGCTCCCCCCTAAAATGACTTGAATGTGAAATAAGAGGGCCCTTCTCTTGAGAGGCATACTGTCGGCGGGTCAACTAGCAGGAGATATGCAAGTTTTATGTTATCAACTGAGACCCTGTCTTCTTTGTCCTGCATGTTCAGCAAGAATGCTTTTGGAAAGGCTTTTATAAGAGGGCGTTAGTGGTGGCTTGAAAGTGTCGTTCAGCAGGATAAAGTGTGTTGCTAAGTGCAGATCTGTCAGTATGTGTTGCTTAGTTGGGGCTTTAAGTTTGGCAGAATGGAGTAAGTTTTCCCCCAACATGAATTAAGTACTAGAGATTGTCGGAGGAGGTTGCAGACAGAAAAAATTTGGCAGGGATGACCAACAGGTCGCCACACACCATTCCGAGACATCAAGGGCTTCTCTAGGAGTGGCCATTAGTCCTAAGAGGATCCAGGGAAGCTGAGTAAATCAGCTGGAGTCCTTGCAGTGGGACATCAAAGCTGCTTTGAGGGGGCGATGAAAATGTTCAATCATTCCGTTGGCAGCAGGGTTGTAAGCGGTTGTCTGATGTAGGGCAATTCTCAGGAAGTTTTCTAATGATGCCCACAATTGACAGGGGAAAGTGGTACCCCTATCAGATTTAATATGGTCAGGGATACCAAATCTCACTGCCCATCCTAAGAGTAAGGCAGAAGTACATGAGGCAACATTGCATTTTCCATGTGAATGGCTTCAAGCAAAGGAATGGAGTGGTCGATGATGGTAAACAGGTAACGATATCCTTGTGAAGCGGGCAGGGCCCAACTACGTCGACTTTAATGAAGGCAACCAGACAGTGAGGTTGAGAAAGTGCCCACCCCTGAATCGATGGGCCAAATACTTTTGAGGTTTGGCATGAAGTTCAGGCCTTGACCCAATCCATAGCATCCTTGGTAATGCAATTCCAAACAAACTCTCGTCTTCAGTAGCTGTGCAGTAGAACGGCATGAGGGATGGGAAAGGCCATGAATAAAATCAAACAACATTCAGCACATGGGAGCATATATCCATGATTTAGGTCTACCAGTATTGACGTCACAGAGGAGGGTGAGGTTGGAGTCGTCTGAGGGATGTGCAGGATATATTACATTCTTGGAACTCTGAATCTTTTCATTGGGCTTCTGCCAGGCCATTGTAAGGGCATTGTAATCCAATCCCTGGTGAATGGCTACCAATGTGTTTCTTGACAGGGCATCGGCAACAGGATTTATTTTCACAGGGTCGTGTTGAAGGGTAAAATTGTATTCAGCCACAGAAGAGAGATGTCGGGGCTGACGGGCGGACCAGACATGCACCGGAGGAATGTGGTCCATGCCAATAACAAAGATATACCTTTCCAAGAAGTGGAAAAAGGGAAAGAAAGCCAAATGCACAGCCAGCAATTCGCAGCTGAAGGTAGAGTAACTGGATTACACCTTGGACAGTTTTCTACTGAAAGAGGCCAATGGGAAGGGCGAGCCATTGACCCCCTGCTCGAGTATTGCCCCAATAGTGACATCGCTGGCATCGGTGGGGCAAAAGAGAGGTGAATGTGACATTGGAAAAATGAGAGCAGCAGCAGTTGATAGGTCCTTCTTTGCTTTGCAAAAGGCCTTTACTTGGGGGATCCCTACTTCAGGTCTTTTGGCCTGCCCTTGAGGGAGGCGTAGAGAAGGGGGGGGGGGGGGGGGGGCAAGAGTGGCGGCAATGACTGGCAGGAAACTGAGATAATAGTTAATTCTGCCCATGAATTCCTGCAGTGCTTTGACGGTCGAGGGCCCAGGAAAGTTCTGGACTCCATCATGAGTGATGCAGTGCCCTTAGAACGATACTTTGTTGGTGCCAAAGGTACACTTGTTGCACCGGACTACAAGGCCGTTCTGTTTTAGGCGGTTGAGGACATTGCAAAAATAATGGAGGTGTTACTCTTTGGAGAAAGAGAATACAAGTAGGTCATCCACATAACATACTTAGGTGGGGAGGTCCTTATGATGCCATCCAAGAGACATTGCAAAGTAGCCCCAGCATTATGAAAGCCAAAGCAGGAGTAATTGAAGATGCATGTACCAAAGGGGGTGGTGATGGCGGTCTTGGGGATGTTTTCTAGGTTCATAAGCATGGAGAAAACCTTTGTTTTGTGCAAGTAAGAGGTCACGTCAGCGATGTTTGAGACGGGTTAGTGATCCACTTCTGTCTGCATGTTCAGGCACCTGGAATCCCCACAAGGAAGCAAAGAGCCATCTTTCGTCAGAGTGACGACAATGGACTTGAAGCCTTTTGACAAAGTCCCATTTCTTCCATTTCGGTGAACATTTGTTTAGCAGCTGCCAAACGATCCGGTGGCAGACACCTGTATATGGCAAATACTTGGGACCCCGTCGCCTTCATATGGTGGTAAACACCATGTTTGACAGGAACCGTAGGCATTTGACAAAGTTCTGAACATATCTTCCGGGTGCAATGGGAGGAGGTGGGCGTAGGCATCCGTGGGTGTGCTGGTGTGGAGAGCGAGGTCGGAGGAGATGGTTGGAGAGGTGTTGACAAGTAAGATTCAGCGTTAACTAGCTGTCGGTGAACAACATCGACCAGGAGCTGATAACATGAGAGGAAATCCATATTGAGTATTGGCAATGTGATATCAGCAACGAGAAACCTCCAGTTATATTTGACGCATCCAAACAATAATGTGAGGTTCTCCTAACCATGCTTGGGTATCGCAGATACACTGGCAGCTACTAGGCGGACGTCGGCAGATTTAGACAAACTATGTCCTGCCTTGGTGAGTGGCCTTGGCAGAAGAGAAACTTAAGCACCTGTGTCTACCAAAAATCGCACGGCCATATCTGCATCTCGTAAAAATAAAGATTAGTGACAGAGGAGGCCACCACTACAAGAGATGGCCTAATTACACGATTTTGGTCAGTGACAACTGTTTGGACATTTCTTCACAGCAGCCCTGAATCTGGAGTGGTAGTAGCATAACTGCAGCCGAAGGGCATCTGAAAGTGGCTGTAGAGGTTGTTGGGCGTTATGTGAGAGAGTGATGTGTAGGTGGTTGGTTTAGCCGCAGCTCCGGCATGTCATGGGGTGGGCGTATGTGTCGTACCGCATTCATGTCAGGTTTGGTTGATGTTGAATAGTGTTCCACCTCGTCCGGAATGAAGACATTGATGGAGGGGTTGGTTCTAGGAATTCTTGCCGCATACATTTTCGCCGTAGGACTTTTTGTCACGGACTTTTTGCCGTAGGAAACTTTGCCACTAGGTATTTTTCCCGTAAGGAATTCTTGCCGCAAATTGCATATTACTTTTATAATTTAAAGGTATATGAAAGAGTTGACCTATAAAAAAAATAAGTATAGTGGCCTACAAACATACATCTAATGCGATGGATGGTCTCTGATAATTGGCTCTTACTTATGAAGTTTTAAACAAGCAGTTTTAGCCTATACATACACTCCACTGGTCTTTGATAAATAGCTCGTGCTTCTAAAGTTTAAAACAAGTTGCTTATAAACTAGAAGTATACATACCTACTTACATACATACATACACACATACATCTAATTATCTCTTACTTAGTAAGTTTTAAACAAGCAGTTTACATACATACACTCTACTACATATATGAATGCCGTATAATTAATAAAATATATCTAAATTATGAGTATAAAAGGGTATGAAAATAATAGTGTATTATAAAACTGGAAGTTTATTTATTTAAAAAAGTAATAAATTTAAGAGCAATTGAAGTTACAATAAATATTCAAATATTCATCATTGTCAAAATAAAATTAATAACAAAGGTATTACAATATAGAAGGTTTATGAAACCCTTCTACACTATTATTGGTGTTTGGTAACTTATTTAAAGTCCGTTCATAAACATTCCACATATCCACAGGAATACATACATAGATGTGTGTGTATGTACGTATGCAAGTAGGTATGTAACAACTTGTTATAAACTTTAGAAGCACGAGCTATTTATCAAAGACCAGTGGAGTGTATGTATGGGCTAAAACTGCTTGTTTAAAACTTCATAAGTAAGAGCTAATTATCAGAGACCATCCATCGCATTAGATGTATGTTTGTACAGTAGGCCACTATACTTATTTTTTTTATAGGTCAACTCTTTCATATACCTTTAAATTATAAAAGTAATATGCATTTTGCGGCAAGAATTCCTTACGGCAAAAATACCTAGTGGCAAAGATTCCTACGGCAAAAAGTCCGTGACAAAAAGTCCTACGGCGAAAATGTATGCGGCAAGAATTCCGGTCACCGGAGGTCTTGCAGGTAGTGAAGTGACTGTCCATAAGGGCTTTGGTTATCAGATCTTTCATGGGCAAAATATAAAAAATTCGGGGATGGTAGCACATACAGGTTCGGGTAGGGGCCGTACACAATGGGCACAAAGAGGATTCACTTTACAAGGAGAGCTGTCTATGGCAGGTTGTAGGCAAACGATAATGGTCATTTCCCTAGGGGCGAGCAAAGCCTTTAAGCTCCCCAAAGTTTGTTGAGAGCTGAAAAAGTTATTAAATGGACATCAAGCTTTAATACTAGCACTTGCGAGATAGTAAGTCACACAAATTCATTCTAAATTAGGCATGAACTCTGAAGTTTAAACTGGTTGGTTTATCAACAGTGCAGTGAAGAGCTAGTGATAATATAACAAGCAACATCATTACAGTGTAAGAGCATGTATGAAACATAAGCGGTACAATAGCGTTTTGCATATCCTCCATACCAAAATGTAAGTTAAAAGCTTCATTATTGGAAGAAGAGGAATAACAGATTTTGTTGCTCTTATTTGTTGAAGTGCTGAGGAATAAAGGTCAACACTTAACACATGAGCAAAGTGCCTAGCAAGTAACTCTGCTACATTTTTGGGGTCAGATATAGATCTTATTTTCCCTTATTATTGGTAAAGGTCTAGATACAAATTTGCCTTGAAGTTTTCCAATCTTGTCCCATATTTCTTTTGAAGGAGTTTGGTATTGATATTAGATATATATTTTTTTCCAAGATGCTCTCTGTTTTTTTTAAAGTTGTTTTGTATGCCATTCCATCTGCTTCATCATTCTTTCTTAAGTGACTTCTGAAGCAAATTCAGGTCCCTTTCCTTGCATTGGCACATTCTTTACTCCACCAAGGAACTACAGAGCGATGAAGTAAACCTCATGTTTTAGGCATAAACTTGCTAGCAGTATCATCAATAGCATTAAAGGTGTTGATAAGCATGCACTGGAGATGTAAAGTCGCCATACTCTCTATCGGTGTATGCACAGTTCTCATAAGATGTCCAGTCTTTTGGTTGGTACAGGGTCTGAGGTAGGCTATTGTATCTGCTTCATAGTTAGTTCTTAAGTATATTCAGAAGCAAGTTCGGGTCACTTTCCTTGCATTGGTACATTCTTTACTCAACCAAAGAACTACAGATTGATGAAGTAAACCACGTGTTTTAGGTATAAACTTGCTAGCAGTATCATCAATAGCACTTGAAAAGTGTTGATAAGCATGCACTGGAGATGTAATATCGCCAGTCTCTCTATTGGTGTACTTAGAGAGTCTAAGACTTCTTGGAATCCTAGGATGGTTTAAACGAAGGTTTAAAGATGGTTCAAGATATAGCATAAAATATTTTTTTTTCCGACATGTGTTCTAGCAGCACATGTCAGTAGTGGTGCATTGAGAGGGATGGTTTAAAATTTTACAGCCTTGTGAATAATAAAACCTGTGCCTTCTTGAGCTCTTGCTGCTCGCAAAGGAGGGATGTACAAAAATGATAATCGAGTCCAAGATTAAATGGTATGTCACTTATCTTGGTTTTCTGTAGACAAATTATCTTTAAGTCTGTGTGCCTGGTTAAAGTTTTTATCTGACCAATACTAGTATTTAGACCTCTGCAGTTCCACTGGATGATAGACATTATCTTTAGCTATTACTTTTCTCTATTTCCTTTGTTTTTAGGGACTTCCCAAATGAAGCCTGGTAAGGTATAGAGATGGAAGGTTATATATTATGGCACCACTCTTCTTTTCTTTCTTTCTGTTATCTTTGTTTAAGTGAGCCTTAATATCATGAACAGGAAGGCACTTACTGGGTGTATATGGAGGCGAGGACAAGAGGGACCTTTTCTTCTTTAGAAGCTCTTGTTTTCCCATCTCCATTTAGTCAGGTAGAGATTTTGCATGAAACAAAACTTTTGAGGTGGAAGGAGCCATATTGACTTCCTTGGAAAATTGTGCTCGAACTTCAACAGGTCAAGCACTTGACTAAGAAGGTTGGGCTACCACCTCTAGGGGGGATGCACCTGAAGGGGATTCTGTCTGCGATAGTACTTATGATGAGGTGGAAACCATCTTGACCTCTTTGGAGGTTTGTGCTCTGGCTTTAATAGGACGAGCAATTGACCCAGATGGCTGGTCCACTACCACTAAGGGAGATGCCCCTGATGGGGCAAATGCTAGCACTGGTCCCCCTGTGGTACCAAGGGGAAGTGGATAATTAGTTTTTGTTGGCACCTTAATAGCTTGACCAAAATTAAGTTGCCGATTAAGTAAATTCTTTGCATGGCCTACACTAACATGTTCAGCATTTGCTTTCAAGATGGCAGTTTCTTCTTTCTTGCATTATCTACAACTTTTTATGGATTAATCTATGGTGATTTTTAGAGTTTGCACAGGTTTTATCTCTGTTGCATTCATCATGTTCTAATGAAGAACAGATAATACAGACCATATTATTGCCGTACCGGGATGGGTGTAAATATTTTAAACAATTGAAGCATTGTAAAGGAAGACTTAGGTTTATATTCTAAAACACGTACTCTTCTCTTCGTAATATTTACATGATCATGTTTAATAAGGGTTTCAAATGTTAAAACTATCATACTTGTTTCGTGGATCTTACTTACTTTCCAAATATTAGGAGGACCAGACTTGATTAGTATGACTAGGAGAAAAATTGTGACAAGTTTTGTGCTTGTATCATCAATAATGTGTAATCCAATAACAATAGCTGTGTTTTTTTCTTTTTTACCTTCCCACCACTATCACATATATTTGAAATCTAATCACCAAAAATGAACTCTTGACAAGATTTTTTTTTTTTTCCAGATTACACTATTTGCAACGAGAATTTTTTTTCAAATAATGAATTTCGCTTAAACACCATAAAAATCGTCTTCAAAGATTACCATAGAAGTTCCAATCAACTGTTGCCTACAATCCCCCATCATCTCGTCACATGATTTATTTCATTTATCTATGATAAAGCTTGCAATTTCTCGTCGCATTCAAATTGCACAATACTCGAAAACGGACACTAACCAAGGACATGTCGAGTATTAGAGACGGCCTTGCACTAATTTGATGGCAGAAAATGTTTGAGTCTGGAAAAATAAAACCATGCGCTATTGACAGGATATGTAAAGAATCTTTCTGTCTACCTTCAGCTTACTTAAACTACAATAAATAGAAATGCAATTGAATTAAGAGCAAAATTACGCATATCTTCAAAACTGTACACTCCTATGTGTCATCTTCTCAAAATTTATCGTCATTTCTATGAGAATACATGGCACTAGTCCTACTATGTAAAAACGAACCAATAACAATAGAAAAGGTGCCTATATTCTAAAATTGAATTACAAGAAAGGGAAAAAATAAGCAGAGTGATTAGTTAGGTTGCTAGGGATTAGGGAAGCTTTTATGTTGTGACAGGAGCGAGGGAAGATTCAAATAAAGGACAGTACTCATCCATCCATCTTTATTGGGCGTAAACATGTACATTTATTGGCATCCAAATCATCAGCGCACTATATTCAACGGCATCTTGTCGCGGAGACATGGTGATTTTGGAGTGTAGAAAACGTAGAAAGGGTATACTTCTTTATTTGTATGTACGTTACTTGCGCCATCTGCATTACAAGAGAGAGAGAGAGAGAGAGAGAGAGAGAGAGAGAGAGAGAGAGAGAGAGAGAGAGAGTGTGTGTTATTCGAGCCTTAGGCTGACCTGGCAGTATTACATCGGATCCCTTTCTGGTTACGGTTAAATTTTTCTTTTCCTACACATTCACTGATTCTGGACTATTCTTTACATTTTCCTCTGTACTCATACCCCTGACAACACAAAGGTTACCAAGCCATTCTTCTTCGTTCAAGGAGTAAACTACTGCAATGTAATTAGAGACTACTTTCCTCTTGGTAAGGGTAGAAGAGAGACTAGCGGTGTTAAGCAGCTCTTATAGAAGAAGGGCACTCCAAAATCAAACCCTTATTCTCTAATCTTGGGTAGTGCCATAGCCTGTGTACCACGGTCTTCCACTCTTGAGCTAAGAGTTCGCTTGCAAGATGGTACACTCGGGAATGCTATTCTATCTTGTTTTCCTAATTCTTGATTTTTAAGTTTCTATAGTTTATATATGGAAGATTCAATTCAATGTTGTTACTGTTCTTGAAAAGTAATTTGTGGTCATTTACGTAAATTGTAACACTAATAAAGAATTGAAAAGACACGAAAATTACGGTAGATAAATTAATGAAAGAAAACCAAAACTTGAATCCTAATAAAACTAAGTTTAGCATATGTACAGTTTGAAATACTACCTAATAGTCCCTCAAAACTCAAAGACACGAAAGCTGGCATACTTCGTCATAGTGCATTTTTTAGTTTTCATGTCTCTTTTAAAATTTGGTTTCCATTGTAAGTGAAGCAAACCACAACCTGGTTTTAATTTCTGAACCATGAAATAATTTCTTACAATTATACATTTTGGATTTTACCATATAAAATATTTTACAATTATGTTACTTGAAGTTCTATTCCATATTCTCATAATGTTGAACTCGGCATTGGTAATAACGAGGATTGCAGCAACTTAAATTACTTCAAACAATTGTTTCCACTTCTCATTGCCGTGTTTCCATCTTAAAATACTAACTACAAGCTTCTGAGAGAGGAATGGTGGGCAACTAAGTTACACAGAAATATACCCTCGAAGTTGATATGTAATTAATATCGTGTCGCTTTACATAACAATCAAAGTTTTGAAAACTGTTTAAACTTGGATAAGGTAGGGAGTTCACACACACATCTTATACTATGTTATAATAAACGAAATATTCTAGAATAATGGCTGAGGTAAAAAAAAAACTCGTTTAAAAAAAACATGCAACTAAAGATTGTTTTCCTTAAATTATCTTAAAAAGTTTACAAATGTTTCGGTGGAATTCATCCACTAAAATATTCCCCGTATAGCTTTAGTGCTACTTAATATATATAGTTTTGAAATACAATTCAATGCCGTAGGATTCTATAATAATATTCATGAAAAACCATAAAAAAACATTCACTTTATGCATTCTTTCTCCACATTACTACAAAACTTCAAAAAAGTAAAAAACTTTCTTTAAACTGTATAAACACACATACGAAGGTAGGTCAAAGTTCTAGGAAAAGTGTTGAAAGTGTATTCATAAGGGAATAGATAACCAAAATATTATATAAACAAACCTCAGGTATGTACTGATCCAATTAGACTAATTACCTCATTCATTCTCTTGCCACTGCGGTGGTGAAAGTTGATTAAATTAAGTAACTTTCTGACCCCAAGAAAAATAACAATTCTCAGATTAGATCTAACAAAGTTTCTGACCATGCTTGAATGGGAACCAAGAAATATCATTGAAGCTTTGCAACATGTTTATGGAGATTTTCTTCATTTGAATCAGTCGGTTATGATTAGATGAAGCACTTTAAAATGGTTTGGAGGCCCTCAAAGAAAATTGAAGAAAGGGGAGACCATCCACTGCATAAAAAAAAAGCTGTGACTTTCATGCAGAACCAGGTGAAAGAATATCGTCGGATTACTATTGATGCAATTGCTAACGAAGTTGGTATCTCTCGCAGCTCGGCATTCTCAATTTTGATGGAAAACATTGGTTTGAATACATTTTCAGAGCATTGGGGTCCAAAAGCGTTGCGAGAAGATCTTACTTACTTACTTACTTTTAGGGGTTTATTTCTCGCCCTCCATCAAACACTAAAGGTCTGTTCAGGCGGGCCTTGGTGTGTGAAAAAATAATTTCTTTCCAGTTAATATTTTGCTCTGTATCGTTATCAGTTATTTCGCTAGCATTTGTATTCAGGCTTAATAGTTTTCAGGTCACTATTATAGCACTTTCTGAAAAGATAAGTCTTCAGGTTTTTCTTGAAAGCTGCCACATTATTGCTATTCTTGACATCGAGTGGAAGGTCGTTAAAGAGTCTCG
>NC_090725.1:19980445-20000445 GCF_036898095.1 Palaemon carinicauda | reverse complement strand
TCAAAACAATATATATTAAGTAGCACTAAAGCTATACCGGGAATATTTTAGTGGATGAATTCCACCGAAACATTTGTAAATTTAAGATAATTTAAGGAAAAGAATCTTTAGTTGCAATCTTTAGTTGCATGTTTTTATTCTAAACGAGTTTTTTTTTACCTTAGTAATTATTCTAGAATATTTCTTTTATTATAACATAGTATAAGATGTGTGTGTGAACTGCCTACCTTATCCAAGTTTTCAAAACTTTGATTGTTATGTAAAGCGACACGATATTAATTACATATCAACTTCGAGGGTATATTTCTGTGTAACTTTGTTGCCCACCATTCCTCTCTCAGAAGCTTGTAGTTAGTATTTTAAGATGGAAACACGGCAATGAGAAGTGGAAACAATGGTTTGAACTAATTTAAGTTTCTGCAGTCCTCGTTATTCCCAATGCCGAGTTCAACATTATGAGAATATGGAATAGAACTTCAAGTAACTTAATTGTAAAATATTTTCTATGGTAAAATCGAAAATGTATAATTGTAAGAAATTATTTCATGGTTCAGAAATTAAACCAGGTTGTGGTTTGCTTCACTTACAATGGAAACCAAATTTTAAAAGAGACATGAAAACTAAAAAATGCACTATGCCAGCTTTCGTGTCTTTGAGTTTTGAGGGACTATTAGGTAGTATTTCAAACTGTACATATACTAAACTTGGTTTTATTAGGATTCAAGTTTTGGTTTTCTTTCATTAATTTATCTACCGTAATTTTCGTGTCTTTTCAATTCTTTATTAGTGCTACAATTTACGTAAATGACCACAAATTACTTTTTAAGATAACAGCAACAACATTGAATTGAATCTTCCATATATAAACTACAGAAACTTAGAAATAAAAAAATTAGGAAAACAAGATAGAATAGCATTCCCGAGTGTACCATCTTGCAAGAGAACTCTTAGCTCAAGAGTGGAAGACCGTGGTACACAGGCTATGGCACTACCCAAGATTAGAGAATAAGGGTTTGATTTTGGAGTGCACTTCTTCTATAAGAGCTGCTTAACACAACTAGTCTCTCTTCTACCCTTACCAAGAGGAAAGTAGCCTCTAATTACATTGCAGTAGTTTACCCCTTGAACGAAGAAGATTGGCTTGGTAACCTTTGTGTTGTCAGGGGTATGAGTACAGAGGAAAATGTAAAGAATAGTCCAGAATCAGTGAATGTGTTGGAAAAGAAAAATTTTACCGTAACCAGAAAGGGATCCGATGTAATACTGCCAGGTCAGCCTAAGGCTCGAATAACACTCTCTCTCTCTCTCTCTCTCTCTCTCTCTCTCTCTCTCTCTCTCTCTCTCTCTCGCTCGCTCTCTCTCTCTCTATGCAGATGGCGCAAGTAACGCGCACACAAATAAAGAAGTATACCCTTTCTACGTTTTCTTCTACACTCCAAAATCACCATGTCTCCGCGACAAGAAACCGTTGAATATAGCGCGCTGATGATTTGGATGCCAATAAATGTACATGTTTACGCCCAATAAAGATGGATGGATGAGTACTGGCCTTTATTTGAATCTTCCCTCGCTCCTGTCACAACATAAAAGCTTCCCTAATCCCTAGCAACCAAACTAATCACTCTGCTTATTTTTTCCCTTTCTTGTAATTCAATTTTAGAATATAGGCACCTTTTCTATTGTTATTTGTTCGTTTTTACATAGTAGGACTAGTGCCATGTATTCTCATAGAAATGACGATAAATTTTGAGAAGATGACACATAGGAGTGTACAGTTTTGAAGATATGCGTAATTTTGCTCTTAATTCAATTGCATTTCTATTTATTGTAGATTAAGTAAGCTGAATGTAGCCAGAAAGATTCTTTACATTTCCTGTCAATAGCGCATGGTTTTATTTTTCCAGACTCAAACATTTTCTGCCATCAAATTAGTGCAAGGCCGTCTCTAATATTCGACATGTCCTTGGTTAGTGTCCGTTTTCGAGTATTGTGCAATTTGAATGTGACGAGAAACTGCAAGCTTTATCATAGATAAATGAAATAAATCATGTGACGAGATAATGGGGGATTGTAGGCAACAGTTGATTGGAACTTCTATAGTAATCTTTGAAGACGATTTTTATGGTGTTTAAGCGAAATTCATTATTTGAAAAAAATTCTCGTTGCAAATAGTGTACTCTGGAAAAAAAAACATCTTGTCAAGAGTTCATTTCTGGTGATTAGATTTCAAATATATGTGATAGTGGTGGGAAGTTAAAAAAAAAAAAACACAGCTATTGTTATTGGATTACACATTATTGATGATACAAGCACAAAACTTGTCACAATTTTTCTCTTAGTCATACTAATCAAATCTGGTCCTCCTAACGAGAGAATGCCTTGATGACTATTTGGAAAGTAAGATCCACAAAACAAGTATGATATTTTTAAAATTTGAAACCCCTATTAAACCTGATCATGTAAATATTACGAAGAGAAGAGTAAGTGTTTTAGAATATAAACTTAAGCCTTCCCGGTACGGCAATAATACGGTCTGTATTAACTGTTCTTCGTTAGAACATGGTGAATGCAACAGAGATAAAACCTGTGCAAACTCTAAAAATCACCATAGATTAATCCATAAACGTTGTAGATAATGCAAGAAATTAGAAACTGCCATCCTGAAAGCAAATGCTGAACATGTTAGTGTAGGCCATGCAAAGAATTTACTTAATCAGCAACTTATTTTGCTCAAGCTATCAAGGTGCCAACAAAAACTAATTATTCACTTCCCCTTGGTACCACAGGGGGACCAGTGCTAGCACATATATACACACATATATACACACCTTCTAAAGAGGAAAAGGTCACCCTTGTCCTCGCCTCCATATACACCAAGTAAGTGCCTTCCTGTTCATGATATTAAGGATCACTTAAACAAAGATAACAGAGAGAAAGAAAAGAAGAGCGGTGCCAAGATATATATAACCTTCCATCTCTATACCTTACCAGGCTTCATCTGGGAAGTCCCTAAAAACAAAGGAAATAGAGAAAAGTAATAGCAAAAGATAATGTCTATCATCCAGTGGAACTGCAGAGGTCTAAATACTAGTATTGATCAGATAAAAACTTTAACCAGGCACACAGACTTAAAGATAATTTGTCTACAGAAAACCAAGATCAGTGACAAACAATTTAATCTTGGACTCGATTATCATTTTTGTAGATCCCTCCTTTGCGAGCAGCAAGAGCTCAAGATGGCACAGGTTTTATTTTCACAAGGCTGTAAAATTTGAAACCATCCCTCTCAATGCACCACTACTGACATGTGCTGCTAGAACACATGTCGGAAAAGAAAAATTTATGCTATATCTTGAACCATCTTTAAACCTTCGTTTAAACCATCCTAGGATTCCAAGAAGTCTTAGACTCTCTAAGTACACCAATAGAGAGTATGGCGATATTACATCTCCAGTGCATGCTTATCAACACTTTTCAAATGCTATTGATGATACTGCTAGCAAGTTTATATCTAAAACACGTGGTTTACCTCATCGATCTGTGGTTCTTTAGTTGAGTAAAGTATGTACCATTGCAAGGAAAGTGACCCGAACTTGCTTCAGAAGATACTTAAGAACAAACTATGAAGCAGATAGAATAGCCTACCTCAGACCCTGTACCAACTAAAAGACTGGACATCTTATGAGAACTGTGCATACACTGATAGAGAGTATGGCGACTTTACATCTCAGGTGCATGCTTATCAACACCTTTAATGCTATTGATGATACTGCTAGCAAGTTTATGCCTAAAACATGAGGTTTACTTCATCACTCTGTAGTTCCTTGGTGGAGTATTGAATGTGCCAATGCAACGAAAGTGACCTGAACTTGCTTCAGAAGTTACTTAAGAAAAGAATGATTTAGCAGATAGAATGGCATACCTTAGAGCCTGTGCCAAACAAAACAACTTTTAAAAAAACAGAGAGCATCTTGGAAAAAAAATATATATCTAATATCAATACCAAACTCCTTCAAAAGAAATATGGGACAAGATTAGAAAACTTCAAGGCAAATTTGTATCTAGACCTTTACCAATAATAAGGGAAAATAAGATCTATATCTGACCCCAAAAATGTAGCAAAAGTTACTTGCTAGGCACTTTGCTCATGTGTTAAGTGTTGACCTTTATTCCTCAGCACTTCAACATATAAGAGCAGCATATTCTGTTGTTCCTCTTCTTCCAATAATGAAGCTTTTAACTTACATTTTGGCATGGAGGAGATGCAAAACGCTATTGTACCGCTTGTTTCATACATGCTCATGCACTGTAATGCAGTTGATTGTTATATTATCACTAGCTCTTCCCTGCACTGTTAATAAACCAACCTGCATAAACATCATAATTCATGCCTAATTTTGTATGAATTTGTGTGACTTACTTGCTCGCAAGTGCTAGTATTTAAGCTTGGTGTCCGTTTAATAACTTTTTCAGCTCTCAACAAACTTTGGGGAGCTTAAAGGCTTTGCTCGCCCCCCGGGAAATGACCATTATCGCTTGCCTACAACCTGCCATAGACAGCTCTCCTCGTAAAGTGAATCCTCTTCGTGCCCATTGTGTACGGCCCCTACCCGAACCTGTATGTGCTACCATCCCCTAATTTTTTATATTTTTCCCATGAAAGATCTGATAACCAAAGCCCTTATGGACAGTCACTTCACTACCTGCAAGACCTCCATTAATGTCTCCATTCCGGACGAGGTAGGAAACTATTCAACATCGACCAAACCTGACATGAATGCGGTACGACACATACGCCCACCCTGTGACATGCTGGAGTGGCGGCTAAACCGACCACCTACACACCACTCTCTCACATACCGTCCAACAACCTCTACAGCCACTTACTGATGCCCTTCGGCTGCAGTTATGCTACTACCACTCCAGATTCAGGGCTGCTGCGAAGAAATGTCCAAACAGTTGTCACTGACCGAAATCGTGTAATTAGGCCATCTCTTGTAGTGGTGGCCTCCTCTGTCACTAATCTTTATTTTTACGTGATGCAGGTATGGCCGTGCGATTTTTGGTAGACACAGGTGCTTAAGTTAATCTTCTGCCAAGGCCACTCACCAGGGCAGGACATAGTTTGTCTAAATCTGCCGACGTCCACCTAGTAGCTGCCAGTGTATCTGCGATACCCAAGCATGGTTACGAGAACCTCACATTATTGTTTGGATGTGTCAAATATAACTGGAGGTTTCTCGTTGCTGATATCACATTGCCAATACTCAATATGGATTTCCTCTCATGTTATCAGCTCCTGCTCGATGTTGTTCACTGACAGCTAGTTAACAGTGAATCTTACTCGTCAACACCTCTCCAACCAGCCTCCTCCGACCTCGCTCTCCACACCAGCGCACCCACGGATGCCTATGCCCACCTCCTCCCATTGAACCTAGAAGATATGTCCAGAACTTCGTCAAATGCCTATGGTTCCTGTCAAACATGGTGTTTACCACCATATGAAGGCAACAGGGTCCCAAGTATTTGCCAGATACAGGTCTGCCACCGGATCGTTTGGCAGCTGCTAAACAAATGTTCACCGAAATGGAAGAAATGGGCCTTTGTCAAAAGGCTTCAAGTCCATTGTCGTCACTCTGACGAAAGATGGCTCTCTGCTTCCGTGTGGCGATTCCAGGTGCCTGAACATGCAGACAGAAGTGGATCACTAACCCGTCTCAAACATCGCCGACATGACCTCTTACTTGCACAAAGCAAAGGTTTTCTCCATGCTTGACCTCCTGAAGGGGTATTATCAGGTGCCTATGAACCTAGAAAACATCCCAAAGACCACCATCACCACCCCCTTTGGTTCATACATCTTCAGTTACTCCTGTTTTGGCTTTCATAATGCTGGGGCTACTTCGCAACGTCTCTTCGACGGCATCATAAGGACCTCCCCACCTAAGTATGTTATGTGGATGACCTACTTGTATTCTCTTCCTCCAAAGAGGAACACCTCCATTATTTTTGCAATGTCCTCAACCGCCTACAACAGAACGGCCTTGTAGTCCGGTGCAACAAGTGTACCTTTAGCACCAACAAAGTATCATTCTTAGGGCACTGCATCACTCATGATGGAGTCCAGAACTTTCCTGCGCCCTCGACCGTCAAAGCACTGCAGGAATTCATGGGCAGGATTAAGTATTAACTCAGTTTCCTGCCAGTCATTGCTGCCACTCTTGCCCTTCCCCTCTCTACGCCTCCCTCAAGGGCAGGCCAAAAGACCTGAAGTGGGGATCCCCCAAGTAAAGGCCTTTTGCAAAGCAAAGAAGGACCTATCATCTGCTGATGCTCTCATTTTACCAATGTCACATCTACCTCTCTTTTGCCCCACCGATGCCAGCAATGTCACTATTGGGGCAATACTCGAGCAGGGGGTCAATGGTTCGCCCTTCCCATTGGCCTCTTTCAGTAGAAAACTGTCCAAGGTGGAATCCAGCTACTCTACCTTCGGCCGCAAATTGCTGGCAGTGCATTTGGCTTTCTGGCCCTTTTGCCACTTCTTGGAAAGGTATATCTTTGTATTGGCATGGACCACATTCCTCCGGTGCACGCCTGGTCCGCCCGTCAGCCCCGACATCTCTCTTCTGTGGCTGAATTCAATTTTACCCTTCAACACGACCCTGTGAAAATAAATCCTGTTTCTGATGCCCTGTCAAGAAGCACATTGGTAGCCATTCACCAGGGATTGGATTACAATGCCCTTACAATGCCCTGGCAGAAGCCCAGTGAAAAGATTCAGAGTTCCAGGAATGTAATACATCCTGCACATCCCTCAGACGACTCCAACCTCACCCTCCTCTGTGACGTCAATACTGGTAGACCTAAATCATGGATATATGCTCCCATGTGCTGACAGTTGTTTGATTTTATTCATGGCCTTTCCCATCCCTCACGCCGTTCTATTGCACAGCTACTGAAGACGAAAGTCCATTTGGAATTGCATTACTAAGGATGATATGGATTGGGTCAAGGCCTGAACTTCATGCCAAACCTCAAAAGTATTTGGCACATCGATTCAGGAGTGGGCACTTTCTCAACCTCACTGTCTGGTTTCCCTCATTAAAGTCGACGTACTTGGGCCCTGATCCATCACAAGGATATCGTTACCTGTTTACCATCATCGACCACTCCCTTCCTTTGCTTGAAGCCATTCACATGGAAAATGCAATGTTGCCTCATGTACTTCTGCCTCACTCTCAGGATGGGCAGTGAGATTTGGTATCCCTGACCATATTAAATCTGATAGGGTTACCACTTTCACCTGTCAATTGTGGGCATCATTAAAAACCTCCTGGGAATTGCCCTACATCAGACAACCGCCTACAACCCTGCTGCCAATGGAATGATTGAACATTTTCATCGCACCCTCAAAGCAGCTTTGATGTCCTGCTGCAAGAACTCCAGCTGGTTTACTCAGCTTCCCTGGATCCTCTTAAGACTAATGGCCACTCCTAGAGACGCCCTTGATGTCTCGGAAGATGAAATGGTGTGTGGTGACCTGTTGGTCATCCCTGCCAAATTTTTTTCTGTCTGCAACCTCCTCCGACAATCTCTAGCACTTAATTCATGTTGGGGGAAAACTTACTCCATTCTGCCAAACTTAAAGCCCCAACTTAGCAACACATACTGACAGATCTGCACCTAGCAACACACTTTATCCTGCTGAACAACACACTCAAGCCACCATTAACGCCCTCTTACAAAAGCCTTTCCTCATGATTCGTTGTATGCCAAAAGCATTCTTGCTGAACATGCATGACAAAGAAGACAGGATCTTAGTTGATAACATAAAACTTGCATATCTCCTGCTAGATGACCCGCCTACAGTACGCCTCTCAAGAGAAGGGCCTTCTTATCTCACATTTAAGTCATTTTAGGGGGGAGCCATGTACCACATATGTTTCATACATGCACTTACACTGTAATTGTCTTGATTGTTATCTTATCACTGGCTCTTCCCTGCACCTTTAATGAGCAAACCTGTAAAAACTTGATAGTTCACTCCTAATTTTGTTTGAATTGTTGACGTTTTTGCGCACACGTCCTAGTATTTAACCGCGATGTCCGTTTAATAATGTTTATTTGCATTCACCTTGCCTCTCGGATGGTTTTCGGTATGAAATTATTTTACATCTCCCAGTGGATACTAAGAAACTTTTATTGGAAACCCTTAATGGTCTATGGGCTTCCCATATATCTCATGAATCCTGACATAGTTCAATCATAAAACCTGGCAACAAGTTTGGTAAAGACCCAGAACTGCCATCTAATTATAGGCCTAAAGCCTTGACTAGCTGCATATGCCGACTATTTGAGAGAATGATCAACAACAGACGTGTGGTATCTAGTATTAAAAACCTGCCATCAAACAGGCAGTTTGGTTTTAGAAATAACCAAAGTATACTAGACCTTTTGCTGATGTCAAGGGAAATTTCAAATGCCTTTCCTAAAAAAAACTAGATGGTGGGTTGTCTTTTTTTTTATCTCGAGAAGGCATATGATATCCTGGAAGAGCAGTAATTTAGAGTAGTTGCCCTCGTGGGGTATAGCAAAATATATGTTTTCTTTTATTGAACCTTTATTAAACTGCTCAATTAAAGTAAGAGTATGGTCAAAACTATCTTCATCTTACATGTAAGAAGAATGTATTTCCCAAGGCAGCGTACTGAGTGTGACTTTATTTGCTGTTTAAAGGTTTAAAGGCCCCTCAAGAATGTCAGAGGGAAGGGACAGTGGCCATGTCCTATCAAGCAGGACAATGCCCTAGAAACTGACCATATATACATATGATAAGCGCCCAGGCCCCCTTTCCACCCAAGGTAGGACCAGGGAGGGCCAGGCAATGGCTGCTGATAACATGTAGATCTATAGGCTCCCAAAAACCCACCAACCTTAGCTCACAGGGATGGTAAGGTTGCAGACATTAGAGGCACTAACGAGTTTGAGCAGGACTCGAGCCCCTATCTAGCAAACACCAGGCAGAGATGTTACCAATCAGGCTATAATAGTCTTGTAAGTCACCTACCTTCTGGCATACAAGGGTCACTATTTGTTGAGGATTTTTACAGTTTATTATAGTGGATCATCTGCGTGACAAGCATGCCAAAAGCTCCAAATTCATATGAAGGTTGCTTCTACATGGGCAAATTCTCGGGGATTCATGTTCTCTCCTCAGAAGACCAAAGCCAGCCATTTTACTTGTACTCGTAAAAGAGAAAGAGATCCCCTACCCTTTTCTTGAATGATTGTATTTTGCCACTGAGGATAATGTCTAGTTTCTTGGGGATAATTTTCGACAAGAAAATTACTTTCGGTCCCCATACAAATGACCTATCAATTAGGGTTAACAAGTCACTGAATATCTTAAAAGTTGTATCATTTTGATTGGGGTACTTTGAGAAGAAACTTCGAGCCAAAATGAGGCACTATATCATGAGTTACTGGGTTTTATATAACATAAAGTTAAGTAAAGCTGAAAAAATTTTCAGCCTTTGCAGATGAAAGGGATGAGGGTTGTTGAAGTAAGATCCCACGAAAGGTTCAAGAAGTTATAACAGTTTCTTTTGCAAGACCAAAATAGGCGGGGAGAGCTTAGAGAGACAATGATAATGAAGGTGAATAAAAGAATGAAAAGGTATGCAGAAACACTCGGTGATAAGCAACTTCTTGTAAAACTAAGTACATGAGATGTCATTGTGGCGGGATGTTGCAAGAACAAGCCCCACACCCTTGAATCACACTAAACAGACAAATGTCTCCTCTGCACAAACTTTCCCCTTACTTTATCATTAACCAGACTCTTAGACAAAAAGGACATTAACACAAACCATAACCTTAAAACTATATTTATGAATACCAAAACAATCACTTAATACTAAAAAATCACCAACCATATTCCATAACCAAAAAAATCACACTTAGCACTACAATCTTAACTTACTATATATAGAAAACACATTCTAATAACCATATGGAAAACAAAACTTAAAGCTAAAAATTCCCTTCTCCTCCAAATATAAACGTAATTAATATATATATTTCTGAGTGGACACCTTCGTCCACCCAAGGGCCAACAGTCTTTAATTGCCCCAAAACGAGAACTTCATAGCAACCGCGACACTGACAAATGTCAACACAACTGCATTAATTAATTATGGGTCGTGAGCGTTGTCATCATAATCATCATCGTCATATGTAATCTTGTTCAACAGGCCAGGTCATCAACGCTTGGTCAATCCAAATGAGCAGTCTAAATATAATCAATTCCAGGCCAGGTCATCAACAGTAAATCCACTTTCTTAAAGTAACTCTCCAAAGGAGGAATCACGGCCTGCTAAAATAAAAAAGAAAAACACTTACGAACACTTCTAGCTAACTGAACTATCGCACTATAATCAAAGATAAATAATAAATTGTTCCTATCATTCACAATCACTACAAGCAAAGATAAACAAAACTGTACTTACTTAGAAAATCAAAAAACCACTTCCACGCTGGTCGAAAAATATATATAATCCAGCGTTCACACAACTGCCGGTTACAGCAGTCAAATCAAAAAAAGCATTCACCCAAGACATTCACCACTGTCGTAACCTAGCTAAAAACATAAACAAACAATCTCATTTAAACCAACAGTCTTTCTCACCACAAACGACCGATACACTAACTACTTTCGCTCGCTAACACAATCTCTCTCTCTCTCTCTCTCTCTCTCTCTCTCTCTCTCTCTCTCTCTCTCTCTCTCTCTCTCTCTCACACACAGGATTTGGCAAAAAACAAAAAATCAAAATAAAGCAAAAATAAATCCTCCACATTCCTCCCCCCTTACTTTGCCAAATCCTTCTCACACAACACTTACAATATTTTTTTCATAACCCAGTCGCAGTCGGGAACAGGACCTCTGCTCCGAGTAACTGGGCCTCCATATACTATCTCATTCACTTCTTCCTTATCACAATCATTCGCTACATTAACACTATTCCTATCTAAATCCCTATCATCTAATATATCATGTACAATCATATCTACCTCGTTCTCATCTGGCCCTATAATTACACTCATTTCTGTAAACAGTTCATCCATTTCATCAAAAACATTCTCAACCTTAGCAAAAGATTCATTCATGCTACTTATCATTCTCCTGTCTCTCATTCTTGCGCTATTCATTTTTTCTTTTACATCATCTAACGAAAAGCCACACACACTATAAGTATCATTCATACTCAGCCACGTTTCATCTGTATTAATACATTTATCTTCCACACTCACTTGTACATTTACACCCTTGTCATACTTATTCGTATTCTTACCTATACCTATAAATTTCCCTTGCACTTTCTCCTCACTTAAAACTTTCAAACGCCTCTTTTTTCCTATATTCAACTAACACTAATTGTTTATTTTCCAGCCCTAATTTCTCATGCATACTCGGTTCATACTTGCTCATTTCCAACCAATTACTCATCCCATTCTCACAAACATTAATCCTATTCCTTCCACACACACAGGAGGACTCACCCAGCTGAACCCTCTTACACTCTAGTTTCCCGAACATCCTGGCTGATTTACTCCCTTCTTCCTACATACCCTAGCTACATGCCCATCTACACCACATTCAGTACACTTACCCCTTGCACATTCTAGCATAATGACCATCCTTACCACAATTACCACAAATTACATTCATACGATTACTACGACATCCACTCGCTACATGCCCAGTCATACCACACCGATAACATTTAACCCCTTTCTCTTTCTTACACTCGCTAATTCTATGCCCTACCTCACCACATCTAAAACAAGCACCTAGAGCCCATCTACATTCATTCTTCTTATGTCCTATTTTCCCACATCTATAACACTTCTCTTCACGGATACAACTACCTGACCTACCTCGCTGCGCACTAGCACTCCTATCCCTCCAAACCTGATTCCCTTGCCTAAACCCATCATTTGTCCTTACAGGTATTCCCACATTACTCGCCCTAACACTCCTATCTACTACACTATCAGCTACCCTCATCGGTCCTCTCATAACAGCATCTCTAAAACTAACAAATTCTGGCACACACTCCTCCATTCCAGTTCTTACACTCACAGATTTACTTTCTTTCATACACCTATCCAACTCGTAATCCTCAACTATCTCTAAAATATCATCCCATGTCAATCTTTCTTTCGTCCACCTCATTTTCTCCTTCCGTTTCAAATTAACAAACTCAGCAACATTCTCGGGTACAGTAGCCAAAAATTTCTTCATTAACTCCTTATTCTCATTTATACCTTCATCCCCATACTTCTTCCTAGCTAAAGTTTCCAACCTACATACATACATCGATATCGCTTCTCCTGCATTCATCCGTGCTTCATCAAAATCATTTTTACGCTTATACTTAACACTCCCTTTCATACGTTTTACCTGCTCAATTATTCTCTTTTTCACACTTTCATAATCAACGTCACCTACACTCATTATCACTCCATACATCGTCAACAAATACCCAGTCAAATATTCTCCTAACTCCCTAGCCCAAACTCTTTTACTATCACCATACTTATCCTGACAATACCTCTCATACTCCTTGAAAAAATCATATACATCCCTACTGCTATGCTCATTGAACCTTTCACACCGAGGTACCTCTCTCATAAACACAGTCTTACACACATCACGTTCATTCTCACTGCTATCATCACTGTCTACTCCCTTGTTACCTTCTTCCTCATTTGAATATAATGAATCCACTTCCACACTTAAATTCCTATCCTTAACCATTCCCTTCTTACCCTTTTTCTTACTAACCACTTTCACCCATTCACGATCGTCCTTGCTATCAGCTTGATACTTTTTCTTCCCTTTCTTCACATCACTTTTACTTTTCTTCTCATGATTCCTATCACATTTCTGTTCATCCTTACTATGCCTTATTCCCTTATCTTCAATCTCACTATTACTATTACTATCACTATCACTTCCTTTCCCATTATCACTAACCTTAGCCTTCTCATCCACTATCAACCCATTACCCGAAGCTGAGGACACTCCGACTGCACCTTCACCCATTATAGTTTTCATCATCCCCATGACTTGCCCCATCATAGCTTCCAATAGGTTCTCCATTCGTTCCTCATTCTCTTTCATCCTCATCTCAAAACATTCTTCCACTTTCTCTACAGTTCCCTTCAACTCCCTAAGCTCCTTCTGCATCGCCGCATTCTCCCAGTGCAACCTCTCATTCTCTACTAGCAACCTCTCTTTCTCAACTATCAACATCTGCTCCCATTCTTTATAATGCCACAATTCCTCCTCCAAAGCCTTGTATTTACCTTCCATTTTTCTTCAACCTTAATCCTAATTCCGTCCTTCGTCCAACAGTCCGGCTTCCTATCCCACCTCGGCAGTCCCTGTTCGGGCGCCAAAATAATGTGGCGGGATGTTGCAAGAACAAGCCCCACACCCTTGAATCACACTAAACAGACAAATGTCTCCTCTGCACAAACTTTCCCCTTACTTTATCATTAACCAGACTCTTAGACAAAAAGGACATTAACACAAACCATAACCTTAAAACTATATTTATGAATACCAAAACAATCACTTAATACTAAAAAATCACCAACCATATTCCATAACCAAAATAATCACACTTAGCACTACAATCTTGACTTACTATATATAGAAAACACATTCTAATAACCATCTGGAAAACAAAACTTAAAGCTAAAAATTCCCTTCTCCTCCAAATATAAACGTAATTAATATATATATTTCTGAGTGGACACCTTCGTCCACCCAAGGGCCAACAGTCTTTAATTGCCCCAAAACGAGAACTTTATAGCAACCGCGACACTGACAAATGTCAACACAACTGCATTAATTAATTATGGGTCGTGAGCGTTGTCATCATAATCATCATCGTCATATGTAATCTTGTTCAACAGGCCAGGTCATCAACGCTTGGTCAATCCAAATGAGCAGTCTAAATATAATCAATTCCAGGCCAGGTCATCAACAGTAAATCCACTTTCTTAAAGTAACTCTCCAAAGGAGGAATCACGGCCTGCCAAAATAAAAAAGAAAAACACTTACGAACACTTCTAGCTAACTGAACTATCGCACTATAATCAAAGATAAATAATAAATTGTTCCTATCATTCACAATCACTACAAGCAAAGATAAACAAAACTGTACTTACTTAGAAAATCAAAAAACCACTTCCACGCTGGTCGAAAAATATATATAATCCAGCGTTCACACAACTGCCGGTTACAGCAGTCAAATCAAAATAAGCATTCACCCAAGACATTCACCACTGTCGTAACCTAGCTAAAAACATAAACAAACAATCTCATTTAAACCAACAGTCTTTCTCACCACAAACGATCGATACACTAACTACTTTCGCTCGCTAACACAATCTCTCTCTCTCTCTCTCTCTCTCTCTCTCTCTCTCTCTCTCTCTCTCTCTTTCTCTCTCTCTCTCTCACACACACACACACACACACAGGATTTGGCAAAAAACAAAAAATTAAAATAAAGCAAAAATAAATCCTCCACATCATTGCACAAAAACTGAATTATCACCCTGCCTTCCGAGTGGTATTGCATAACTGAGAATGAGCCTGCCTAAAGGTGCAGGAGCAAGAGAAAGTACAGGGGCATTATAAGGAAACTCATCCAATTACTTTCTCCAAAGTAGCCTCCTACATTATCAAGTGTGGAGGTAAAAATCATCTCATTTTCATGCTTGCTGACTTTTTCCAGGTATAGGCTACAACAGCGTGGTGTTGAATTGCCTGATGTTCATTCAACTCAACTCTAGGACCAGTCGCTTTTTTCACATCCCCAAGCTGCAAATGCATCACAAAGGGCGAGATGTTATGCTGGCTTTTGAAAGTTAAGTAGGCTCAATCATCTGACAAGCATTCAAGTAGTGTGAAGCGATACATCTAGTGAAAGCTGCTGAGATAATAAGACGAAACATGCTCTATCATGAGCCAAATTTCAGCTGCACCTTTCACAACACAGACCTACAATGGGAAGTACCACCCCTGATGCACTTTGTATGCGTGATTGAACATGGTGCAGACATTAAGTCCCTAATATCGCATCATCTCCTAAGGTGTAATTGCTTTGTGAAATACAAGGAAGGAGTGGATTTCCACAGGTATTCCAGGGACCATGTAAAATAGTTTCCATTTTATATGGGCCTGTATGTGTTTGTCAAGACGAGGAAGAGACAACTCATTGAAATGCTCCGTGGGAATGAGCTCTGCATATCACACAGCATAATCCTAGAAATATTGGTGCAGAATAGACAGTATGTCTTTCAAGAATTCTCCAAGCACAAGAATCAGTCATACCCTGTATCTCTCGGTGAGAGTGGTAAGCCTCATGCTGTCGGAAATCACAGATGGTTGAAATTATTAAAGAAGTGAATATCCTAACGAACCAGAAGCAAATGCAATCATCATTGATGGATCAGCTATTACCAATGCCTTACTTTCACGTAATTCAGACATTTTATGAATATGCTAAAGAACATCATCCCAAAAGTGGAATACTATGGTACCAGGTTTGAGGTGGTGGACGTAGTATTTTATGTATGCACATAAAGTCTAAAATGAAGGCAAGCTCGAAAATGAGAAAAGGAAGAGTAATAGGAACAAGTACAGTACTTTGGGATATTTTGGTGTCTGGAAGCTTTTGCCCTTTTTGCCCAAAATCCTGGTAGGTATAAAATACCTACACCCTTATTTATCATTGTACAAAGCTACATTAATAAGGCAGCCCTTCACTCCATGCTTTCTCTCTTTCTGTCGGCTAGTGCCGCCGGGTACTAACCCAGCCGGCTGCATGCCGGCTGGACTGGTGCCGCCAGGTGCTAGCCTAGCCGGCAACACGCCGGCTGAACTACAGTATATGATTATACAATAGTCAGTATATTTGCAGTATAGTATATACTGCAGACAGAAAACTATAGTATATATTATACAGTAGTTTATATTTCCAACATACCCCGTGTGTCCTTTCACAGTCTATTGTTGAGACCAATTTTATATTGAAGTGAAGTATTCCTTCAATACAGTGATAAAGTCATCAGTTTATAACTTACCCCACAATATTAATACTTTTATGGAAGGGCTAGTGTTAGTATACACTAAATCTATCCCTAGAGGTTAGAACCCTTCTCTCTTGAGTTTTCCTTAATAAGGAAATTCTTACATTAATATTGGGGAGGTCAGAGCAATTGGCTGGATAGGAGACACAGGTATGTCTTTCCTATTCCTTTCTAGTTTACTATCCTTAGCTATAATGGGTAAGATACCAACATATTTATTGCTTAGTACCTATTTGTCAAGCGTGATAAATAACCGCATACTCATTTATATTTCCTTTCTTTACAGGAGAAGCCCAAAATGAAGTGCGAGGTGATATACTGCAACCACAAGAGTATGAACTTTTGTGGTCACACTATGTGCAGGACTCATGCCACCTGCGCCATTACCCCCGAAACCTTGCGGTACTGGGACCCCCAGGACTGCAACGTCTGCTCGGCCATGATGGTTGAAGGTTTCAACGGCCCCAAGTCAGCTGAGTCGAGAGATGCAGCACGAGAAAAGCTGCGCAATTGGGTACGAGGGTTCCAGAAGAACTCTCCGGGACCATACCTGCCCAACGACAGGATGCGTAGCTTGCTGTTCCCCAAAGCGGGTAATGAAGCGGTCGTGCCCCAAACACGACCCGGACCTCCCTGCAATCGAGACGGACGTCAGTGAGGCGATACAAGGTATGGACATCCACCAGGAGGAAAGGATGTCTGAAGTGTCCACGGATACATAGAAGGATCTCCTTATGGACGATCCCAAGGAAGAGTCTACTCTACCTCCCAAAGGAGAAGAAGAAGTTGAGTCGTCAGAAGTGGGGGACTCCCTTCCATCCGTGCCGGCACCAGAGCCGACACCATCTACATCTTCAGCTCCTACCCCTCCATTAGATGCCATAAGCCAGGCAGTTTTGGCTCATATTACATCATTAATGGAGAATCTTCACAAACAAGGCGAAGAAAGGGAAGCGAAGCTCGAAAGAGAGCTCCGTGAAGCACGGATCACCGCCTCCCAAGGGTCTTACTAGCAACCCAGAGTTCTAGACCTGCCATCCTGCTCCGAGACTAATCCCTGGAGGTATGCGTAGTATATGCCGATTACCAACGGAAAACTCTACATCTCAGAGAAGAAGGGAGCTGTCCCCCTAGAAGGCATTCAGTTCTGGCCGAGCTTCAACGTCTACCCTAACTGCTTCATTCGACTGAAGCATGAGCCAGCGTGAAAGGAGGAAACGGAACTGAAGGAGGTCATGGTTTTCGACCACGACAAGGCACAGGCTCTCTTGCCGAGCAGCCTGAAGAAGGCGGGTTATACTAACTTGAAAGTGTCTGCATAGAGCAAGAAACACCCTATGATCATACTACATAGGATAAATTCTATAGCCTGATTGATGAGTTTAAGTCCAAAACTCGGAACGAGTTCAACCACGATGACGAGGTTGAGTGTCGTCCTCTGAGCGAGAAGCGGCTCTTGAGTATTTACTTACTCCTGAGCATTGAAGACCGTTCCCTCATGGGCTAGCCCCTGAGTGGAGGAGGACATCACAGGCCGAGTGGCTGAGCTCCGATCCAATATGGATCCTGTGGTATTCTTAAAAAAAAAAAATACCTTTCTTGCTCCTGCTTCCAGAACCTCCCCCTTTATGTCGAAGGCATTCCAGGCTGTTGCCAAGGCAGTTGAGGCAGGCAAACCATGCCCTGCACTAGAGGAGTGTAGGCCTCTGTCGTTAGCCCTGCCAACGGATGAGAAGGAATGGAAGGAAGTTCACCTAACCTTCTCAGTAGGGAGGCTAGATGCAGATATCGCGGGACGATAGTTCAGCGAGAATCTCCCTAAGCTGTCAGACTTTCTCTTGCGTAGGTAGCAAGAGACGAAAGAGAGGCTTACCGCCTCCCTTTCTCTGCAGAACTGCATCGAGATGTGTGCGGGCCACAAAGGCACCCCAGACGTGCTCATGGTCCTGGCCAAAATGCATATGGCCACCTTAGTGAAGGACCTGTACGCCTTCATGAAGGCTAGGAGATCCTGCAGAGAGAGTGTTTGCTGCTGCAACAGTGAAACATGAACCCAGGAAGCTTATTTCTTCCTATATCTGGGGTAAAGACCTCTTTCCGAGTAAAACACTCAAAGAGATAGTCGAGAAGGCCGCCACGGAGAATGGGAACCTTCTCCAGAAGTGGGGCATCTCTTCAAAGAGGAAGTCTTCCCCGGATGCGGGTCCCCAATCTAAAAGTAAGTCGAAAGAAGCCAAAACTACCCTCTTGGCCTGCCCAGCAACATCCTACAGTCACCATGACTGCAGTGCCCCAAGTGATTGCTCAACCACAGACCACATTCCAAGTTGTGCCTCAACTGCTGGTTGCCCAGTCACCAGCGTTCAACCCAGGGTTTGAGAGGCAAACCACTACCTTTCGTCCAAAAGGAAGAGGTTCCCGTCAGGGCTCCTCAAGACACCCCTCCGAGACGGGAGGATGCGGTCAGGGTGGCAAACCCTCCGGACTTCCTAAGCAAAGATATGCTTCAGGTAGGAGAGAGGCTCCAACTCTTTCAGGATCGTTGGACCTTTGATCCCTGGGCCCACAGCCTAATCAAGAATGGACTAGGATGGAAATGGAACAAGTCTCCACCGTCATTTCCTCAATTCTTCCAACACTCTACCCCCTTATTGGAAGAATATACCTTAGAACTCTTGAGCAAGAAGGTTATAATGAAAGCAAAGTCCATCAAATTCCAGGGAAGGCTGTTTTGTGTTTCCAAGAAGGACTCGGACAAACTCAGAGTCATTCTGGACTTGTCGCCACTCAACAAGTTTATCGAGGACAAAAAGTTCGGGATGTTAATCCTTCAACACATAAGGGCCCTGTTACCAAAAGGGGCGTACACAGTCTCAATAGACCTGGCAGATGCTTATTGGCACCTCCCAGTCAGCCGCCCTCTCTCCTCCTACCTAGGATTCAAGTTACAGAAGATAAAGTATGTCTTCAGAGCCATGCCCTTCCGACTAAACATAGCCCTAAGGATATTCACGAAACATGTAGACGCAGTCATACAACAACTACGCCTAGAAAGTGTTCAGGTACCAGCGTACCTGGACGACTGGCTGGTGTGGGCAGCATCCAAGACTGCTTGTCTGCAACCATCCAAGAAAGTGATCCAATTCCTGGAACATCTAGGATTCAATACCAACTTCAAGAAGTCTCGACTCTCTCCAGCTCAGGAGTTTCAATGCCTGGGAATTCATTGGAACTTTAAGTCACACCGCCTCTCCATTCCACCAAGGAAGAGGAGAGAGATCGCGGGGTTTGTCAAGAGACTACTGAAATTTGACAGGATCTCAAGACGCCAACAGGAAAGAGTACTGGGCTCTCTCCAGTTTGCAGCAGTAACAAACCCAGTGCCAAGAGCACAGCTGAAAGATGCGTCAGGAGTCTGGAGAAGATACGCATCAAACGCTCGAAGAGATCTACAAAGACCGGTACCGACCTTACTACGATCACTTCTCAAACCGTGGTCGAAAGTCAAGAGCCTAACAAGGACCGTTCCCTTACAACCACCTTCCCCATCAGTGACCATCCACACGGATGCCTCAACGGAAGGATGGGGAGGTCACTCCCATCAAAGGAAAGCCCAAGGGACTTGGTCATTCATGTTCAAGACATTTCACATCAATATTCTGGAGGTCATGCCAGTCCACTTGATGCTGCAGAAATTATCACCTCACAGATCAGCCCACATCAGGCTGGTCTTGGACAGCGAAGTGATAGTGAGATGTCTGAACTGACAAGGCTCGAGATCGCCCCACATCAACCATGTGATGTTAGCCATCTTTCGTCTAGCAAAAAAG
>NC_090725.1:19967945-19970445 GCF_036898095.1 Palaemon carinicauda | reverse complement strand
CAACACTAATTTTGTTTTCATGCATTTACGATGATGTTTTTCGCATTCATTTAGCATATTTCTTCGCAAGTAATTTGAATACTCGGGTGTAGGATATTCCTCCTTCAAGTTGATGTGAATAATTCCTATTTCCCAATTATTTGACATTTTAAAAAGAAAATATTAATCCATTCATATCTTTTTTTTTTTGCGTTGTCAATATAATGGCAAACTTGTATAAAAAGGAGATTAAAAAAAAAAAAAAAAACGGCGATTTAACTAGTTTCTAATTCCGCTTTCCTAATTGGACAGGTTTTGGAAGCCTGGTGGTTTTGACCTTGCTTGGTGATTGCCAGACTGGGGATCGAGTCTCACTCAAACTCGTTAGTTCCTTTGGTCGCTGCAACATAAATCATCCTTGTTAGCCAAGGATGGGGGTTTGAGGGGAGCCTATATGTCTACTGCTGAATCTTCTGCAGCCATTGCCTGGTCCCCGTTGGTCCTAGCTTGGGTGGAGAGGAGTCGGCATTGTCCTGCTTGATAGAGCAATGTTACTGTCCCTTGCCTTTGCCATTCATGAGCGACCTTTCAAACCATTTATAACTTTAAGTGAGCCACACGTACAATCATTTGCAATAATCTCCTGCGCATATGCCAGACTTAAAAACTCTCAGCGAAGCAACACATACCGATAGATTTACACTCAACAGCGCACATTTTCCTGCACAATGACACTAGCAAGCCACCACTAACGCCCCCTTACACGGGCCATTCCTCGTGATCCGTCATAGGCAGAAAGCATTCTTAATTAACATACAAGTCAATGAAGATTGGGTCTCCATTAATCACCTAAAACCTTCACCACTTCTTCCCAATGACTCGCCTACAGTACGCCTCTCTGGAGCAGGGAGCCTTATTTCACTTGTATGCCAATTTTAGAGGGGAGCCGCGTATTGCACATATTTCATATGCGTTTGTACATTGGAATGTTTGACATTTTTTTGTCTTATCACTTGGTCTTCCCTGCACTGTTAATAGACCAACCTGTGTTATCAGACTATCTCATGTTCTATCATGTTTGAAATTTTGTGATGTTCTTGCTCCCACGTCTCTGTAATAAACTAGATTGTTTAATAAAGTTTAGTTGCATTTACCTTGCCTCTGTTGTCACCTAACTGGCGCCGCTCTACAGGGTAATGGGTTATTATGTCCGTTGTCGATAGTTTTTTCTTAAAGAATATCTGTTCTAAACAAAACTTCAAATTTTTTTTTTAAATTTTCAAAGTAATTTGAAAAAATATATCCGGTTTGTATTATTAGTTGTCAGTGTCTTTATATTGTGCATTTATAATCACGTATATACCTTATATCTGAGGTTTTCAATATGATTTTCTAATATCCTTTTAAATAAATATCTGGTCTCATTAATTCACAAAATGTATGGCAATTTTGATTAAAAAATTTTCAGTCGATCATTTCCTTATTCTTTTAATAGAACTATTTCATTTTGGAAATGATACGAATCTGGATCTGGATTCTAGAGCCGGATTTACCTTTTTCGCCATTTTGAAGATAACGTAAAGCAAATTGACGGATTTTGACGAAATTTCCACCAGAAATGGATCTTGGGTCATGGATGACTCCATTAACCTTAGTCGAAGCCCTGAATGCGTGAATATAAAATTACAGTATTTCATCTTGAAAATCTTGAATAATGTTGCATGCATAATAAATACGAAAAATTCTGCTTCATAATAATTTGCATACCTATCGAATATCTTTAGCTTTTTTCTGATTTGATGCCCTGAGTATGTTTACAAATGGAACTCACCTGATTAATGTGATGGCTGAAACTCTCTCTGGCGAGAAGTGTGATTATAGGTAGAAGTGATGATGTTGCAACTCGCAGTTGGTTTCCAAGATTTGTAGCAGAGGGTCTTGAACACAAACAATGCTTTGCTTAGATAAGCTTTGGAAAGAATTGCTCACAACAAATTGTGGTTTCAAATATAGATACATATTTCAGCGAATGCCTCCTCTAAGATGGAATAGTATCAGCCTTTATATACTGGCCATAGAAATCTATAAATGATAGATTAATGTGCAAAGCTTTCAATTTATTATTACTTTGCAGCTGAATTGATTAGAGTTGCAGATCAAAAGGAATATCTGCTGGCTCCACATTAAATAGTATAGCAAAGATGTTTATCTCTAGTTGTTTACTTTTAATATCCCTGAACCTTTCACTAAAGGTCTCAAATAATTTTGCACATTCATCAGAAAACTTGGATGTTAAACAAAGATTTTCTGCTTGCAAGGTAGGGAAATATACTGCGTTATTGTTTTTAAGTTGCATTTCAAAAGTTTTCATTTTACTTCATATTATCTAACACTTGAAAGCAGTGAAATGAGAAACTGATTTGGGTCTTGAAGACTGATAATTAGTTCTAAGAGATACTTGGTAATGTCATCCAAGAAAATTGACTGAACATGTTTACCCGACTCAGTCAACGAACTTTAC
>NC_090725.1:19957945-19960445 GCF_036898095.1 Palaemon carinicauda | reverse complement strand
CCAAAAGAAAAGATAACCCTTTTGGCTGATGTGTGAGACAGTAAGCAAAGTAATGAGAAACTTTATCTTCCTCATTCCTGTTTTCCTGAGGCTCAACTGACTAGTTTATCTTCTCCATCTAGTGAAATTCAAGCCATCTTGATGGACCTTGATGCTTATCGAAGTGTAGACCTGAATGATATTTTTCCTAAGTTTATTTATTATAGATACTGCATATTACATAACTCAGTTATATGTTATTTTTTTAAAGTTAACAAGAATAGGTTCATTTTGCACTTGTTGGGGAATTGGTGGTGTTACTCCATGATGTGAATGTATTTGTGGTAACTCAGGTCCAGGTGATTACCGCCCAATTTCCATAACACCAATATTATCTAAAGTTTTAGAACGTCATTGGCAAAACGTCTAGGTTTTCTAAAGGTAATAATTTGTTCCGTAGTTTGAAGTTTTACTTTCGCAAAGGCCTTGGAGCATGTGATGCCATCCTTACAATCTCCAATGCTATACATAAATCCCATGATTGTGGTCCGTAAGTTCGTAGGATTGGCCTTGATTTTAGTGTTGGAAGTGGGTGGGTCTTTTCCTAGCATCATTATTGAATTTTTAAGCAATATATCCCTAAGAGTTATTGTGTATAGGCACCATAGTGAGTATAGGAATATGATGTTTGGTGTTCCTCAGGGTACTGTTCATGGCCCATTATTTTCCAATGTACACATGACGTGACTTATCGTAGAAAACGAGCTCCTTGCGTATGCAGTTGATGCTACTCTCTATGTATCAGTTCCATCTCCTGAATATAGGTCTGGGGTTTCTGAATCCATTAACAGAGATCTAGCTAAAATTAATGCTTGGTGCAAATTCTCAGGCATGAAGTTGAATCATAACAAAATTCATTATGAATGTAAGTAAGTCGAAGACAGTGGCTCCTCAACATCCGGATCTCGGCATTGGTAATTTTTCTTTAACTCTGTATGACTGCTTTATAATTTTAGATGTGATTTTCGACAGCATATGTAATTTTGATAATTCTATGACTTCTTTCTCTTCTTCAGTTGAACAAAAAACCGGCTTAATGAGAAAGTTTTGTAAGATTTTTAGTGATCAGTCTGTTCTGAGAAAAGGGTTTTGACTTTTTTATTCTACCTTGTTTAGAGTATTTTTTTCCTGGTCTTCAGCTGTAGATTTTCATCTTGATTAGTTGGACAGGAACTTGCGTTCTATTAAATTTCTTATTCCTGATCTAGATATTAATCTCTGGCACCGTCGTTCAATTAGTTCATTTTGCATGGTGCATAAAATTTTTCATATTTCTGATCATCCTTTGCATTTTGATCTTTCCGGACGTTACCATCCTGTGCCTAACATTAGGTATGCAGTTAATTCTAATACCCATGCATTCTCCATCATGAGCTTCTATACTACATAGTGTTCTAGATGTTTTATTCCAGCTGGGATCAGGTTGTTGAATGATATTCCTAATCAGGTAGTTGAATTGGTAGGACTTCAAAAGTTCAAACTTGCAGCAAATATTTTTGTTGAACAGGCTGACATAACGTTTTTAAAGTTTGAAGTCTATATGAAAGCTCTATTTTAATGTTATTACCGATCTTAAATTATTTTATTTCAATTATTCAGTAATTATCATATAATTGGTTTTTTCCTTATCTCCTTTCCTTATTGGGCAATTTTTCCTTGTTGGAGCCCTCGGGCTTATAGCATCCTGCTTTTCCATCTAGGGTTGTACCTTAACTAGTATTATTAATAATAATAATAATAATAATAATAATAATAATAATAATGATGATGATGATGATGATGATGATGATGATAATAATAATGATAGTAATAATAATAATGATAATAATAAAAATAATCATATTAATATTATTAGAACATTATTGATAATATCAATATTAATAATGATAATATTAAAATTAATAATATTATAATATTAACAATGTTATTAATGTTAATATTAATTATGTTATTGATAATATTATTGATAATATTATTAATATTAATAAGAATACGAATATGAATGTTAAATGATGTTGATGTTGATAATGATGACGATGATAATGGTGTTGATGATGTTAATGATGAATGTTTATATTTATATTGATGTAATGATGTTAATTATGTTAATATTGCTGGTAATAATAATATAAATAATATTACTAATAATAATATTACTTATAGTGTAACCAATAATAATACTACTAATAATGATAATGATAATGATACTGCTTTGGCCTTTTCAATGTAGGGGCCACATTTAAATGACTCATGGTTGGCATCCTAGGGTACCTTTCATTCTGTCTATGTTGCATAGATGACATACTGGTATTCTAACTAAACAAAAAGATAATCTATGTAGCCTACATATAGTCCTTAACTGCTTGCAGCAGATCCACCTTGTAGGCAGTTACAATAAGTGTAACTTTAGTGACATGGAGGTAGCATTCTTTGATTATTGCATCAGTACTGAAGGTATTCA
>NC_090725.1:19950445-19952945 GCF_036898095.1 Palaemon carinicauda | reverse complement strand
AGATTTCATGAGCTAAGGGAAATTGAAGGGAATGCAGAACACTTTAAAAATATCGATGATGCTATAGACTTTCTGAATGGAACCTTTCATACTGCTGGAGTCAATTCAATTCCTAAAACTAGGATATTCAAACGACGACCATTTCCTGGTGGTCTTCAGAACTAACTGCCCTGCACAGAGCCATAAGGTCTTTAACTGGATTGTGCAGACACCGTACTGAGGACAATTTGATTATATATAAAAGAAATGTAGAGCACAGTTCTGTCGAGCCGTGAAAGAAGCTAGGCGCCGGTTTTGAGTATCTTTTGTTTCCTCCATTACCAGTAGAACATCACCATCCTCTGTGTGGAGGAAAGTAAAGATAGCAGGGAAATTCACCTCCAACCTATCAGTGTTGAAGGTGAATGATTAGTATATGACTGGAGCAATTGAGGCTAGCAATGACCTGGTTGGTCTTTTTTCAAATGTATCATGCAATTGTGAAGCAGCTCCTGGTCCTCATTTTAGGAGCATATGAAGGAAGAAAATAGATTTTGCAACAGGAAGGGAAGAGTCCTACAATTCTCCTTTCACAGAAAGAGAGTTTGATTCCGCACTTGCTACATATAATGACACAGCCCCTGGACCCAATGGAATTCCATATGCAATGTTTAAATATGTACCGTTAATACAAAGTTATTTATTTTGAGCATTAACAGAATGTGGCACGATTATAGTTGTCCAAGTGTTTGGGAGCTTGCCATTATTTTAGCCTTTTCAAAACCCGCTAAGGATATGTTTTTAGCAACAAACTATCGACCAATTGCATTGACATGCTTATGTAAGATCATGGAGAAAACATTCAATGCAAGACTGATGTGGTACGAGGAAAAGAAGGGTATTTTATTACCTATCCAATGTGGGTTTCGATAAATGCACTCGACTAATTTGTTGATACGACTTGAGTCCTCTACTTATGAAGCCTTTGCTTCCAAACAGCACCATATAACAGTCTTTTTTGGCCCTCAAAAGTCATATGACACTGCATGGAGATATGGTTTACGTAAAACCATTCATAATTTGGGATTACGAGGAGAGCTACCATTGTTAATTCCATAGTTATTTCACATAGAATTTTTCAAGTGAGAGTAGGGGAAACTCTATCGGATAAAAAATGTTAGGAGGGAGGAGTTCCCTTGGGTAGAGTACTAAGTGTAACCCTATTTGCACTTGATATTAATGGGATATCCTTTGTCAGGCCTCAAGATATTCTCTCAATGCTATTTGTAGATGATCTCTCCATATCCTTTGCTGGAGCTAGAAGGGTAATGGTTGAGAGAAAACTACAACTCGCAACTGACAAAATTATTCAGCGGTCTGATATGAATGGGTTTAAGTTTTTGATAAGCAAAACTAGGCCTGATATTTGATTGTAGGATGACATGGGTTCCTTACTTGGATGCTGTGAAGCTTTTGAAAGCTTTGTCCAATACACCATGGCGGACAGACCGAAAAACTATTTTAAAGCTATACAAGGTCTTGATTTTTTTTTTTCAAAAAATATGTTAGGGTGGGGGATATAATCCTCAGCCACCCCAAGTCGAGTAAAGATTTTAGATTCTATGCACCATAATAGTATCAGATTGGCAACAGGAGCATTTAGAACTTCGCCTTTTCCAAGCCTCCTTGTTGACGCTGGAGAATTACCGTTAGACCTACATCGAAAGTCTTCTATTATTCGGTATTGATTTAGGTTGCAAAGACTTCCAAATTCTTTAGCCTGTCAGACTGCAAGCCTTGTAAGGCACTCGACATCCTTTGAGTTGCACCCAAAATCTCCTCAACCTTATGTTTTTCGGGTGAAACAATTGATAGACAGCCTTGATACTGTTAGAACTAAGGTGCTTTCATTTAAGGTATCAAAGCTTCCATGGAATTTATCAGAGGTATCTTTTTGTGAATATTTTATTGGAGTTAAAAAGAATACGACTGACCTAGAAGCCAGGTTTCTTTTTATGGAACATGTTGCAGACTCAACTTGGTGTAGGTCCCAAGACCAGCTAAATGGGGAGGGTTGGCGGCAGAAAAGGCATCCGGCCATGAAAAATTAGCCAAAACCAATATGGCCAGTAGAGATTGTCAAATTAGAATTAATGCTAGGGCGTTCCCCGTAGGCGACACGTTCGGACCTCGCCTGATCTCTCCGAAAAATCGGCAAGGGCTATCCAGTCATGGGCAGGCTGGGTTAAAGAGGGAAGCTCAGAGGAAAATATTTGAGGAGAGGATGAGAGTTGCAACTCTGAATGTGGGGACAATGACTGGAAAGGGGCGAGAGCAGGTTGACCTCATAAAGAGAAGGAAGATTGGAGTGCCGTGTGTGCAGGAGACTAGGTGGAAGGGAAATAAGGTAAGAGAACTAGGCGAGGGTTGTAAATAAATTTTATTACAGAGGAGCAAATACGGAAGAAATGATGTACGAATAATATTATCGAAATATTTGAATTAAAGTTTGATTGGAGTG
>NC_090725.1:19932945-19937945 GCF_036898095.1 Palaemon carinicauda | reverse complement strand
TCTAGGAGAAGGACACTCCAAAATATAACCATTGTTCCCTAGTATTGGGTATTGCCATATGTGTACATATATATATATATATATATATATATATATATATATATATATATATATATATATGTGTGTGTATATATATATATATATATATATATATATATATATATATAATATATATATATATATATATATATATATATATATATATATATATACATATATATATATACATATATATATATATATATATATATATATATATATATATATATATATATATATATATATATATGTGTGTGTGTGTGTGTGTGTGTGTGTGTTTGTCGCCGCAGAATTTCTTCCAGAAATCATACGTCGCCTCTGAGAAGCTTATCTGTCCCTGCCATCTTGGATTGCGCATGCATCGGCCAATCAACTGCTCCTTAAGAGATATTGTCTCCTCTAACGTGGTCCTGCTAAACAATAATAATTCTCTAGTCAAAGAAGATTTTTGGAAAGTTTTGCATTAATAGATGAGAGATGAATATTGAAAATAAGCGAGGAACACATTTGCTTGAAATGTTGGTCCAATACAAAGCAAACTTCTCGACAGTACCACTAAGATTTCAAATCGCTTAACTTTTAACTTTCAAGCGGTCTTCCTTTAGGAAACAAATCCTATTTTTTATTGATAGTTACAGTAAAAGAATAAGTCAAGAACAAACGATTTTCCATATCCTTTCTGACGATGAGATATTCATAGATACAGGAGGAATGTAATACTGTAGAGGTAAATATATTGTACCAACCGTGTTTCACACAATTGTACATAATTCCTTTTGTATATATTATGCTTGTATCTTCGCTCCTCCCTCGCACTAAAACGAACATGACAATTCCTGTCTGGTTTTTCTTCTGTGATATTGTCTGTCTTGTGAACTTGTCATGTCCTGTTGCCTTGAGGTTTTGTATATAAGGAGAGTGTTCCACAACAATATGGCTCAGTCGTTTCCAATCTGCCTTTGATTTCACAACTCCTCTCTCGCCCCGTCACATTGGTGACCCCGGAAGTCGACTCGCTCCCACCGCCTTCCACCCCCCACCCCCCTCGCCCCCCTTCATCGTTGGTACTATGGCGGACTCTACGGCAGTTGGTGCTGCAGCCGCTCCATTCAAACTTTCATCGTTTGCCAGCGGAGAGGCGTTTGCTTGGTTTCAGCGCGCAGAAGTCCAGTTTCGTATCAGGGGCGTGACTCGCTCAACCACCAAAGCGGATTATGTTTTCGCGGCGATACCCGAGGACACCTTCCCAGAAATATTCGACTGGCTTTGTGAACAAGGAGACACCCCAATAGCGTATGACGACCTCAAATCATACCTTCTGCAGCAGTACTCGCCGTCGCCAGCCGCCCGTATAGCAAAGCTTTTTCAGCTCTCGCAACAACCATTGGGGGACCAAAGGGCTTCGCTTGCCCTCAGGGAAATGACCAGTATCACTCGCCTTCAACCTGCCGCAGACGGCTCTCATCGTGAGGTGAACCTACTCCGTGCCCTTTGGATACGCTGTTTACATGAACCTGTGTGCGCTGCCATACCCGATGTCGATAGTTTACCCATAAAGGACTTGATGACCAAAGCCGACGCCCTTATGGACAGCCACTTCAAGACCTCCATCAACGCCTCCACCCCTGACGACGAGGATGCCTATTCAACGTCAACCGAAGCTGACATGAATGCCGTAGGACATACACGCCTACCCCCGTGAAGTGCCGAAGCGGGGACAAAGCCGCCCACCACCCACCAATCGCTCGCGCCCCAACGAACGACTTCTACAGCCACTTACTACCTCCCATCCGCCGCAGTTTTGCTACTACCACTTCAGATTCGGGGCAACCGCGAAGAAATGTGCCAAAGATTGTCAGTGGCCAAATAACGTGTAAGTAGGCCATCGCTTGTGGCGGTGGCCTCCCATGTTTCTAATCTTTTCTTTTTACAGGATGCAGGAACGGGCGTGCGATTTTTGGTAGACACGGGTGCTTGTCGTTCTCTTTTGCCAAGGAAACTCTTCAAAGCACAACGTAGTCTGTCTACATCTGCCGACGTCCGCTTGGTAGCTGCCAATGGATCTGCGATACCCACCTACGGTTACGAGAGCCTCACATTATCGTTCGGAAACGGTAAATTCAATTGGAAGTTTCTCGTTGCTGACGTCACAATGCCAATCCTCGGTGCGGATTTCCTCTCTCATTTCCACCTTCTGGTCGATGTCGCCCACCGACGATTGGTCAACCGCAGACTCGTACTTGTCGACACCTCTTCAACCCGCCCCCTCTAACCTCGCTCTCCACATCAGCGCACCCACGGATGCCTACGCCCCACCTCCTCACGTCGTACCCGGAAGTTTTCCGTCCAGAACTTCGCCAAACGCCCACGGTTCCTGCCAAGCACGGTATTTATCACCATATCAAGACGACGGGACCCCAGTCTTCGCAAAATTCAGACGTCTGGCACCGTAACGATTGGCAGCCGCCAAACAGACGTTCGCCGAAATGGAGAAAATGGGCCTTTGCCAAAAGGGCCTCCAGCCCATGGTCGTCACCCTTACACATCGTTCTGAAGAAAGACGGCTCCCTCCGTCTGTGCGGGGATTACAGGCGCCTGAAAATGCAAACAGAACCGGATCACTACCCCCTCCCAAACATTGCCTATGTAACCCTCCTACCTGCACAAAGCAAAGGTTTTCTCTACGCTCGACCTCCTGAAGGGGTATTATCAGGTGCCTATGAATCCAGAAGACATCCCCAAGACCGCCATCACCACTCCGTTTGGCACATACACCTTCAATTACTCCTGTTTTGGCCTTCGTAATGCTAGGGCAAACGTTTCAACGTCTCATGGATGGCATCTTAGGGGACCTCCCTTTCTGTGTATGTTATGTGGACGACATACTTGTGTTTCTCTCCTCAAAAGAGGAACACCTTCGTCACCTGCGCATCGTGCTCGACCGCCTGCAACAAAACGGCCTTGTAGTCCGGTACGACAAGTGTACCTTCGGCGCCAACAAAGTGTCGTTCTTAGGGCACCGTATCACTCCTGAAGGAGTCCATCCCCTCCCTGAGAAGGTAGCAGCCGTTCAGAATTTCCCAACGCCCTCGACCGTCAAAACTCTGCAGGAATTCTTGGGCAGGATCAACTATTATCACCGTTTTCTGCCAGCCATTGTCGCCACTCTTGCTCCCCTCTACGCCTCCCTCAAGGGCAAGCCAAAGGACCTGAAGTGGGGTCCCCTTCAAGAAGCAGCCTTCTGCAATGCAAAGAAGGCCCTATCAACTGCTGCGGCTCTCACTTTTCCTATCCCACACGCCCCTCTCCTTCTCTCCACCGATGCCAGCGACGTCGCTATTGGTGCAGTACTCGAGCAGGTGGTCAAAGGCTCGTCCCGCCCATTGGCCTTCTTCAGCAGAAAACTGTCCAAGGCAGAATCGGGTTATTCTACCTTCAATCGAGAATTGCTGGCGGTGCACTTGGCTGTCCGTCACTTTCGCCATTTCTTAGAAGGTACGCCCTTCGTCATTCGCACAGACCACATGCCTCTGGTGCACGCCTTCACTCGACAGTCTGACGCCTGGTCCGCCCGTCAACCGCCGACATCTCTCCGCCGTAGCTGAATACAATTGCACCCTCCAATACGTCCCTGGGAAAATGAATCCCGTTGCCGATGCCCTGTCAAGAAACACGTTGGCTGCCGTTCAACTGGGATTGGATTACAACGCCCTGGCTGAAGCCTAACGACAGGATCCAGAGTATCAAGCTTGTAGGACATCCTGCACGTCCCTCCGTTGGGAGGGATTTTCCCCTCGAAAACTCCAACACCACCCTCCTCTGTGACGTCAGTACTGGTAGACCGCGACCTTGGATTCCTGCTCCCATGCGCCGACAGGTGTTTGATTTCATCCACGGCCTTTCACATCCCTCGTGCCGTTCTACTGCACAGCTGCTGAAGGCAAAGTTCATTTGGCACGGCATTTCTAAGGATGCTAAGGATTGGGTCCGTGCCTGTACTTCTTGCCAAACTTCCAAAGTACATCGACACACGGATTCAGGAGTGGGCACCTTTCCTCAACCTCAGCGTCGTTTCGCACACATTCACGTCGACGTTGTAGGCCCCCTACCCACATCACAAGGACATCGTTACCTGTTTACCGTCATCGACCGCTCCACTCGTTGGCCTGAAGCCCTTCCCATGGAAACTGCAACGTCCGCCTCATGTACATCTGCCTTACTCTCTGGATGGATTTCAAGATTTCGGTATCCCCTGAGCATATTACTTCTGACAGGGGAACCACTTTCACCTCTCAATTATGGACGTCATTAGCGAATCTCCTGGGCATCACCCTACATCAGACAACGGCCTACAACCCCGCTGCCTATGGAATGGTTGAACGTTTTCATTGCACCCTCAAAGCAGCTTTAATGTCTCGCTGCAAGGATTGCAACTGGTTTACTCAGCTTCCCTGGGTCCTCCTTGGACTAAGGACCACTCCTAAAGACGCCCTCGACGTCTTCGCAGCCGAAATGGTGTATGGCGACCCGTTGGTCGTCCCTGCCGAGTTTTTTCCTTCTACAACCTCCTCCGACGATCTCCAGCGCATACGTCACGTCGTGGGAAAATTTACTCCGTGCCGCCAGACTTACAAGCCCCCAGCGAAGCATCACATACTAACGGACTTGCACTCTGCGACGCACGTCTTCCTGCGCAACGACACCAGCAAGCCACCGTTAACGCCCCCTTACACGGGACCTTTCCTTGTGATCCGACGCAGTCCGAAAGCATTCCTCCTAAACATTCTGGGCAAAGAAGACTGGGTCTCCATTGATCGTCTAAAACCTGCTTATCTTCTGCCAGATGACCCGCCTACAGTTCGCCTCTCTAGATCAGGGTGCCCTATTTAACATGTACAGTATGTAATTTTTAGGGGGGGAGCCATGTACCAACCGTGTTTCACACAATTGTACATAATTCC
>NC_090725.1:19900712-19918212 GCF_036898095.1 Palaemon carinicauda | reverse complement strand
TTCTCTATAATTGGGTGACTGCATAATAGGTAACAGCATTATCTATTTCAAGAAGGGAAATAGCATTTCTATGGGTGCACTTATAGGCAATGCGTGAAAACCATAAATAGTAACCCATTCTATTTTTCAACAAATATATTTTTGAACAAGTGGTTATATATAGGTCTAATTACATTTATCAGTGAGTTCGTAGTTATTGATACATAAAATCACTATGCTCGATAGTAGAATGTTTTTTTCTGATTTTATACCTTTCGTCTTTTCGTCTTAAGGAGTCCTATCACAAATACTATCAATCACATATGTAAAATTTTAAAGGTCATGGTAGCGATTTAACTATAAATATTTTTTTTTTTTTTTAATGATTGAAGATAATCAGTATGTTCTAGAAACTTCTTTCGAATTCAAATTACATTTCCGAAGTTGTTCATTGAAAATATTTTTTTTCTTAATACTAAAGATAATCAGTATTCTTTAGCAACTTCTTTCGAATTCCAGTTATATTTTCGAAGTTGCTCATTGAAAATAGTTTTTTTCTTTTTCTAATAATTAAAGATAATCAGTAGGTTTTAGCAAATTCTTTCGAATCCAAATTATATTTCCAAAGTTTCTCATTGAAAATGGTTTTTTTTTTTCTAATGATTAAAGATAATCAGTATGTTTTGGCAAATTCTTTCGAATTCAAATTATATTTCCAAAGTTTCTCATTGAAAATAGTTTTTTTTTTTCTAATAATTAAAGATAATCAGTATGTTTTGGCAAATTCTTTCGAATTCAAATTATATTTCCGAAGTTGCTCATTTAAAATAGTTTTTTTTAATAATTAAAGATAATCAGTTGTTTTAGCAAATTCTTTCGAATCCAAATTTTATTTCCGAAGTTGCTCATTAAAAAGAAATATAATAATTTTGTTCCTTTACTACGGAGTCTTCCAAGAGGGGTAGTAAAATATAGAATCCAAAGAGGAAGGAAAAGAAAAACACTAGTTTATCCTCTCATCAAAGAAGTAAATCCTCTTCTTTAGTGACCGGTAGTTAGCATTCTCTTGGGCCTCTACTCTGTCTTGGGAACTAATTAATTGGAGAGAGAGAGAGAGAGAGAGAGAGAGAGAGAGAGAGAGAGAGAGAGAGAGAGAGAGAGAGAGAGAGAGAGAGAGAGAGAGAGAGAGAGAGAATGCTGCTTTTCATTTACTTACAGTGAAGGTAAAATAAATCTTCTACCTCCAAAGCCTGTACACACATTGTAATGTTGGGAAGTACAAACTATTTTGAGAGAAACGCTTGTATATTAATACTTATTTTCCTTGATTAAGACTAAGGCTCAAAATTTGAGTATTTCCTGAATCACATGCCACGTCGCCACGTCCATCCCACAAAACATGTGCACTTTGCCATATTGCAATACCGGTCAATTGCTCACCTATATTGCTCTGCTTATACTTTCATGTATTTATTCATTTCGGTTTTTATTACCGTTAACAGCATGTTATTCTATTTCATTAGATGCTGATAAAGAAGTCCTTGAATCTGAGACAGTGAATGCAGTACAGTGTTTGAAAAAGCAGTAAAATAACCTTTATTTTGCCTTCCAATGTCCTGTTTCAAAATTACACATTTCGATGCTCAAGCCACGTAATGAGGATTAACTACTTTTTTCTAGATATTGCTGACATATCTGACTGAATTTTTCTGCCGATTGAATCATTAACCTCTTCCAGATTCGGCTTTTTCTTTACAAAACACAGGCAGCTCTGGGGATCATACGACCCAACCTCCTCGCGTTGGTACCCCTTTTTAAGTGTCAATTTGTGACCTGCGGTCAGGTCAAGGGTAAAATTTGGGTACTTAGTTTTCTGACGATTACACCAAAAATAATCAAGATACGAGGTGGTTTGCACCATCGTTTCTTCCCGTTGAGTCGCATTGAATGGCGTACCTCTTGACCTCCAAAGGCAAATATAGCACCCGTGGGGGACGCTGCGTGTAACCATTGGAAACAGAGACCCCCAAAGAATAAAGGTTCATCGTGTTTTGTGTGTTGTTTTTGATTTAGGGACAGGTGGCTCTTCTCATATCTTCATTTGGGCAGACAAAATATAATGTCACAGCCAATTTTCTACGAAGGCACGTCCCACGATCCACCAATTGACCTACGACTGGCACCATAAGATTTCCTTGGTGCTGGCGCATTGAACGGTGCCACTCCGGTAAAACTTGTCCCAGTCGTTTGGCCTCCAGATTCGAAAATGTTTGAACACACCAACCCACATACTCGCGAACATCTCGGATGCAAATTTTCTTTCCCCACCCTCTCCAGAACTTTTCGGATATAAAAGCAAGCTGTCGCATGCTTTTATTTCCTCTAGTTTTGGATTAATCATTTTTGCTGAACTCAGAAAATATTAGATTCTCACAATAGGATCATTTGTGACCTAAGGAGCACCCGTTAGAATACTATCAAAAGCTCTGGAGTACTTCATAGAATGTGTATATGTTCTCATATGGGAACGTTCGGAGGATGAGGTATTGATTTTTGTAAGAACCTTGAATAAGTAAGAAAAAATATCATTGCTCCTCCTTTGTTATCAATATGAAAACATATATAAATATTCATTGTTCCATACATTTGGAACTAATGCTACATTCTATAAGTAAAATATATAAGATTTAAAAAATATTTTTTCTTTTATCTTTTCTCTCTCTTGTTAACTTAAAAAAATAAGTTAACCGGTATAAAAATAGGTTAATTGGTATTGAAAATGCAGTTTAAATCATATCAAATTACATTTCAATTCAAACCGGGAACGTTTGACAGAAAAAAGAACAATTTCTTGAGGTAGAACATATATTGAAAATGGAATTCATCAAATCTCATTTCAATTCAAAACTGTGAGTTTTCACAGAAAATAAATTATGTCTTGTGGCAATCTTGCTGTGATGAAGCCGCAAATTACATTTTTGAACACATTGTTCTTGTATTCTTTTGACATAATATGCATATGCCTTGAATATAAGAAGTTTTTTTGTTTTTTTCATCATATCTTATATCCTTAGGCAGGTCTGCATGTTTTACTCCATGTGATTGTCTTTGACTCAGATCTCATAAGAATCAAATGTATTTTCTTGTCTGGATTCAATATGTAATTTTTTTTTCTTCTGGGTGTAGAGCATAATAAAAAATTCCAAGCTGCTACAATAGATATTCGCCAAGTTTATCGTAAGTGTCCACCACCATTTTTTCCCTCTAATCTTTGGTCTGTTTTGTCCCAAGAGGTGATCCATCAGATCTAAGTCTCGCTTTTCTTTCTTATATAAACATATCATTTTAGGTTCTTACCTCAATGCTACCTTTATTCTTGATATGACGTTTCACCTTCCGAACAGACATGGCCAGGGTACCAGCCACCCGTTGAGATACTACCACTAGAGAGCTATTGGATCCTTTGACTGGCCAGACAGTAATTTATTGGATCCCTCTCTATGGTCACGGCTTATTTTTTCTTTTCCTACACTTACACAGAATAGTCTGTCCTATTCATTATATATTCTCGTCTTTCCTCATACACCTGACAACAATGAAATACTTAACACTTGTTCACCCAAGGGGTTAATTACTGTACTGCAATTTGTTCAGTGTACTTTCCTCTTGGTAAGGGTAGAAGAGACTCTTTAGTTATGGTAAGCAGCTCTTCTAGGAGGAGGACACTCCAAAATTAAACCATTGTTCTCTAGTCTTGGGTAGTGCCATAGCCTCTGTACCGTGGTCTTCCACTGTCTTGGGTTAGAGTTCTCTTGCTTGAGGTTACACTCGGGCACACTATTCTATCTTATTATTTTTTTTCTTCCTCTTGTTATTTTGAAATGGTGTGCTGGGCAGGATTAACAGAAGGGCCATGGATGCCTGGTGGTTTATCAAGAGGTTGTCTTTTCCTTTGTCTTATACTTTTTCTTCTCAAAACCATCCTTACTGTCCTCCCTGCAGTTGAAGTGGCTATCCTGGAGGGTATTTAGCCTTGCATGGTGTATCGGCTCCTCCATGTTGACCAGTTTTCCGACTTTTTACTATAGTCTATGGGTTTCATCAATCACTTTATTTATAATTCTGTACATATTGTTTTTGTTGTAATTCTTGTTAATCTAGTTTTTAAGTATGATGTCTCTTTTTTATTTCTATTAATTCTTATGCTGTCTGGAGACATTGAGCGAAATCTGGGACCAGTACGTCCTAGATTTCGTCAGTGTTGTCTTCTGTATTGCAATATTCGTGGTCTTCATGCAAATATCCAAGACCTTACAGTTTTTAATATGAGGCACTCATCTGAGCTCCTTATAACTGGGTTTAAGAAGCCAATAATGTTGAAACGTGATGCCATCCCTAGGGCCAGGGGAATGGCGGTGTATATTAGGACCGAGTACCTTGCTTCTCATAAGTCCTGCTATCAATGTGGATGTCCTGAGATTCAGGTAATAAAAGTTTGTGGCAGGCATAACTTTTATTTGTGTTCGATCTACCGGAATCCAGACACGGATGATTCTGTCTTCGATTGTCTTCTTACCATCATGGCTAAGATACAAGAAGATGATAGAAAGGCTTCTTTTATCTTTGTTGGTGATTTTAATGCTCACCATAGGGAGTGGCTAAGTTATATCTCTCCTACCGATCGCCATGGCTTAAGAGCTTTAGACTTTACCTCTGAATCAGGCTGTGAGCAAATCATAAATGAAGCTACTCACAGGTCTGGTAATTGCTTGGACCTCGTATACACTGACTCCCCTGGCGTAATAACTAGTAAGGTTGGTTTTCCAGTCGGGACATCTGATCATGCCTTGATTTCATTAGTAGTGAAGACTGAGCAGCCTGTCCTTGATAGATCATACTCTTGTAAAATTTATATGAAATCCCAAGCAGATTGGAAGGGGATTTTGCATGATCATCTGTGCTTGAATTGGTCACAATTATATAGTAGTGTTGATCCTGTTGTCCCTTTGAATGAGAATCTAGTCAACATAATTGATAGGCATATCCCTTCTCGTGTGCTAAGGTACCGAGTGAAGGACAAACCGTGGTTCAATGAAGATTGTAGACATGCTTATTTAGAGAAGCAGGAGGCCTATCACCTTTGTAAGGGTAACAGATCAGATTTGACCTGGAACAACTATACTCAGCTTCAAGCTTTTGCTAAGAGAGTTTATGCCTCAACTGAAAAGGAATACAATTTAACCAAAAAAGAAACCCTTTCTGGTACAACTCAGTAACATAAATGGTGGTCTACCCTTAAATCTGCACTCTTTGGTGTAGATGCAACAGTTCCTCCTTTAGTTAAACCAGATGGCTCAGTCACTCACTGTCCAATGGAAAGGGCAACCCTTTTGGCTGATGTTTTTGACAGTAAACAGAGTAATGAAAAACCTGAACTTCCTAATTCCGGTTTTCCTGAGGCTAAACTAACTAGTTTAGCTTTTTGATCTCGTGAAATTAAAGCTCTGTTGATGGACCTTGATGCTTATGGAGGTGTAGACCCAAATGGTATTTTTCCTTTGTTTTTTATAAAGACAGCAGATTTCTTAGCTCCAAAGTTATGTTATTTTGCGCAAGTTAGCAGGAAGAGGAGCTTTTAGCACTTGTTGGAGAATTGGTAATGTTACTCCTCTATGTAAATGTGTTTGTGGTAGCTCAAGTCCCACTGATTACCGCTCAATTTCCATAACTCCCATATTATCTAAAGTTTTTGAACATCTGGCAAAACGTCTTAATAGGTTTGCTGAAGGTAATCACCTACTCCCTAGTTTTCAATTTGGTTTTCGTAAAGGCCTTGGAGCATGTGATGCCCTCCTTACAATCTCCAATGCTGTACAGAAATCCCTTGATTGTGGTCAGGAGGTTCGTATGATTGGCCTTGATTTTAGTACTGCCTTTGACCGTGTTAATCGTGAGGCCCTTGTTTTCAATCTGAAACAGTTGAGAGTGGGTGGGTCGTTTCTTAGCATTATTATTGATTTTTTAAGTAATAGATCTCAAAGAGTTGTTGTTGATGGGCACCATAGTGAGTATAGGAATGTGATATCCGGTGTTCCACAGGGTAGTGTTCTTGGACCATTAATTTTCATACTATATACACATGAAATGTGGTTTGGCCTAGAAAACAAGCTTGTTGCATATGCAGATAATGCTACTCTCTTTGCATCAATTCCATCCCCTGCAAATTATGGGGTATGAAGTTGAATCCTAACAAAACTCAAAGTATGATTGTAAATAGGTCAAGGACGGTGGCTCCTCAACATCCGGATTTCAGTATTGATAATGATTCTTTAAATTTGTATGACGCTTTTAAAATTTTAGGTGTGATTCTCGACAGCAGATTTACTTTTGAGAAAAACATTAGGTCTGTGTCATTGGCTTATTGAGAAAGTCTTACAAGATTTTCGGCGATCAATCTATTCTGAAGAAGTGTTTTTATTCTTTCATTTTACCTTGTTTTGAGTATTGTTCTCCTTCCTGGTGTTCAGCTGCTGATTCTCATCTTAGTTTGTTGGACAGAAACTTACAGTCTATTAAATTTCTTATTCCTGATCTAGATATTAATCTTTGGCACCGTCGTTCAATTAGTTCATTATGTATGTTGCATAAGATTTTCATAACTCTGACCATCCTTTACATTCAGATCTCCCTGGACAATTCTATCCTATTCGTAATACTAGGCAGGCAGTTAATTATAATAGCCAGGCCTTCTCCATCATGAGGCTCAATACTACACAGTATTCTAGAAGTTTTATTCCAGCTGTTACCAAGTTGTGGAACGATCTTCCTACTCGGGTAGTTGAATCAGTAGAACTTCAAAAGTTCAAAGTTGGAGCAAATGTTTTTATGTTGACCAGGCTGACATGAGACTTTTTATTGTTTGTATACGACATAACTGTTTCTGACGTTGTTAATAGTTTATATAGGACATATCTGTTTTGATGCTGTTACTTTTTTTAGAATGATATATTGTTAATTTATTCTCATCATTCATTTATTTCCTTATTTTCTTCCCTCACTGGGCTATTTTTCCCTGTTGGAGCCCTTAGGCTTATAGCATCTTGCTTTTCCAACTACGGTTGTAGCTTGGCTAGTAATAATAATAATAATAATAATAATAATAATAATAATAATAATAATAATAATAATAATAATTATTATTATTATTATTATTATTATTATTATTTGTAAGATGGTTGCTAGCAGTGTTCACGATATTGTTATCATGGCATCTGCAGACACTATTACCACAATAATCATAAATGCCCCTCTTCTTCTTTATTTGTTTGTATGTAACTATCGTCTAATTTGATTCTGCTTTCTCGAACACTCCCACTTTAAATAATCCGGTTTTTTTCTGGCATTCTAGCAATTTAGTATTTTTGAATAAATTATCAAAATATATTTCATGATGCTTAGGCAAATCCAATAAATTTACGACAACACTTTTTCCACTGTAGATATTCCACCGGTGTGGATATCCATCATTTCCACATATTACCCAATTATTGTAGTCAAAACTTGGGTTTTTCTGAAGAAATCCTTATTGACATAATTTTCATTCATTCATTGGTATACTTGTAGGTATGAAACTATGGCATCTTTCTTTCTAAACTTTGATTGTCAGCAGCATAGAAATAATATTATTAATAGAAATCTGTTTCTGACACCAATGGAACTTTCAGATCTGGTAGATTGCTCCAATAATCTATTTTCAATGTCACAAAATGATACTTGGAAAAATTCAGAAATCCAAAGAAATGCTTAAGTTTTAATTTGGAATTATCAAATATAGCATCATTCTTATCTCTGCTTGCACACAATTTGATTTTCTCAAGCTCATAGTCAAATGTGTCCTCTGTGTAAAATAACTTTCATATTTCGTAAGTAATTCAGGGAACTTCACAGTGACTTTTGCTTCTTCAGGTATAATAGTTTTCACAAAGGAAGAATTTTTCTTCCATCTTGAATACATTCATCAATATCATCTTCAGAAACCAGAAGATTCCAAAGCAACTTTCATTTCTCCAGCAAGTTCAAGCATGTTATCATCATGTTCATCCCATTCATTTTCATCGCTTTGAATGTCCTGATCACCAATTTTGGGTGGAAAAATAGTCACAGTTGCTGATGCATCTCTATACTTATTTCTATAAAATCTGGAGTATATTTCAAAGTTACAGAATGGAAGGGATTACTCTTGCTTCCATAAAATTAATGGCTATCCATTTTTCGGAATAACAAATTGAACTTCTCAGTAGGATTCTGATTATACAGGAAAACAAGGTTGCCAGCAACATAGTCCAGATCTCGATTGAATCATGGTTCATGATAGTGTTGCACCAGGGATTATTATTATTATTATTATTATTATTATTATTATTATTATTATTATTATTTGATAAGCAACCACCTTTGTTGGAAAAGCAGGATGCTATAAGCCCAAGGGCTCCAACAGGGAAAAATAGCCCAGTGAGGAAAGGAAACAAGGAAATAAATAAACTGCTAGAGAAGTACTGAAAAATCAAAATGAAATATTTTAAAAAGTGTAGCAACATTAAATTAGACCTTTCATGTATAAACTATAAAAATTTCAAAAGAACAAGAGAAACGGAAACATTATAGAAGTGTGCGCCGGGTGTACCTTCAAGCAATAGAACTCTACACCACTACACCAAGACAGTGGAAGGTCATGGTACAGAGGCTGTGGCACTACACAAAGACACTTTACCATAGCTAAAGAGTCTCTTCTATCTTACCAAGAGGAAAGTAACCGCTGAACAGTTACATTACAATAATGAACCCTTTGAACGAAGAAAAAAATGTTTGGTAATCTCGGTGTTATCGGGTGTAAGAGGACAGGAGAATGTGAACAGAATAAGTCAGACTATTCGGGGTACGTGTAGACAGATGAAAATGAGCCGTAATCAGAGAGAAGGATCCAATTTAGTACTGCCTGGCCAGTCAAAGGACCCAATAACTCTCTAGCGGTAGTATCTCAACGAATGGCTGGTGCCCTGGCCAACCTACTACCTCCAATCACTAGGAATCTTTGAACCAACCTTATCAGATATAATGAGGAAATATCTTGCAAACATCATGTAATCATAATGAGAGAAAGTGTAATCATACTGCAATACATGCCGGCTGAAACGTCGAGTAAGGATCTCGACTGCACTATTGTTTCATGATAATGTTGCACAATGACTCCTAGGAATCGTGATGCAACTTTATTAGATATGATGAAATAGCTAGCTAACATGATATAATCTGCATAAAAGTCATTTAGGTGATCCTAGTGCAACACACAAACTCCACCACCAAATAACCCCACCTTATAACCTAACGTTCCCATATGGGAACACATTTTCAAATGTGCTTTTCACATAGCCGTATAAACTGGAATTATTGTTTATTGTGAAGTAATTATATAGTACTGAAAGTTAATGCAGTATTCCATATCAATATTTTGCCAAGAATAAACATGGCTGATCTTGAAAATACAACGGAACGTAAAATCTCGAAATAGGCTGGAATTATTTTTTCAATAGACGTGTATGGTAGGAATGATTAATACTTCGACTGGTAAAGTATTAACGAACGAAATTATTCAAAAAATATAAATTTTCATTTGTTAACGAAAACAAAATGGATTATAGGCGAAAATATGTGAATATATTTGAAATTTCAATGCGAAATCTTTTTAATGACGGATTATCCAATACATAATCCTTTAATTAACTTATTCAAAATCAGGATTATTTCTGAACCACCAAATGATGGATTAGCATTGCCTATACGAATCAAATTGATTTGGTTATGGTCAGGATAAAGTAAAGGATTAATAACTACAACGAGAGGAATATTACTGATATTACTTTTACTGAATGTGAGGATATGACACCAAATAGTGTAACATGTTTAAGCCTTGACCGAGAATATCGATATTCTTTATAAAATTATTTGTCATCTATGCCTTCAATAAATATCCAGAAATCAATGCATAATATAATTCAATTAGTAATAATTTCAAATGATTAAAATGTGTCCTTTTCTTGTTCTCATATGGGAACGTTAAATTGAAAAATGTTAAACTGAAGTGTTTTTCTGTCATTTTACAGCTAAAATATATATAAAAGAAATTCTTAGAGCATAAAAGAGTTTTGGCTAAACTGAAACAACATCCATTTATTTATTCATAATTTCCTTACATCAAAACTTTAGCATCGCACATCATACGCATTTTTGTATTCAAAAGGGTCCGTGCACAAACAGTCGACATCATGGTCTCTCTCTCTCTCTCTCTCTCTCTCTCTCTCTCTCTCTCTCTCTCTCTCTCTCTCTCTCTCTCTCTCTCTGCATATACACGTATCAGCCTCCCTCCCCCCACACACAAGTGCTTATATGTATTCATCTATATCTGTAAAATTATCTATGTCAGTACTTTTATAAATGACAAAGTCAAATGAAAAAAATGTATATTATTAAAACAAATAAATTGTCTATGGATATGCATAAAGCAACTATACTCATTCAGTTTATCTCAGGCTAACGTCCGACTGCCTCTAAAGCAGGAGTTTCCGTTTGATATTTTGAAAATGCTAATACCTCAACTCTCCATTGGGGAAAAAAAAAAAAAAAAACGTGATGGGGAGTTCCAAGTTTCAGTAACATTTTCTAATGGTGAGTTTGATTTGTTTGCAAGAGTCTTGTCCCCTATCAAGGTCATAAACAATATTGATGAAAAGGCTTAACTTCTCTCATCCTCTTAAAAAATTTTCAAGCTATTTCATAACTGCGTTCGTCCCATATGATTATAGGACATAGCATTATAATTGCAGTATTGAATAATGTGAAATAGTATATACGTAATTTGTCATTAATACTATTCTTATTATATATACATGTGAAACATTCTTTCTATCTTTTTTATACACGATGATTAAGTTACATATCCTTATAGTCTCAGTAGCCGCAGAAAACATTATCAGCTATTTGACCAACGCATGAATTAATTTTAACTCAACGTATGCATTTATAACCTCACATTATTATCTCATCATTGTTTCTCCATACATCTGGATTTGATTTGATTTTTCACCCATCCAATAATGAAGCTGAGTAGATCCTAATTGCTGAATTGAGTTACAGAATATTTCATAGTTACTCTTTGTTGCCATCACTGATCCTATCACTAGGAGATTTGTTATGCATATTCATGATATTTTTCAGATAATTAATGATTCAAATAATTGGCTTGGTCTTAAACTAACATAATATCAAATTTCATTCTAGTACTGCTTATTACGTAAGATGGGGCAGTTCGATCAGAAATGGAGGCTTACCCTGCAACCCCAACTAGCCTTTTGGGTTCCTCCAGCATGTTTCCATCACCTCCCACTTTTTCGCCTAAAGAGTAATGACCTAAAGGCTGTTTCCATTATGTCCTGATGGCTATATGGTATCCTTCTCCCTCACTGTCTTCTCCTCCCACTCATGGCCTGGGTTCTTTGAATAAGTTTGACGAGGTTCTATTTTGCTCTTATTGTCTTTATAGAATATAAGGACAGAAGCCTCATGATGTGTTTTCTTCACTGTGGCTGCTTATAATTTTTTCCCTTGAGGCTCAAAAATGCCTATTTCTCAGCAGATTATCTGAAGGAAACTCGACACAAACTCTTCCAATTTATTTTTGGGCAGGTCAATATCATTCATATCAATTTTCTGAAAAGTGGGTACTTATTATTAATCAGGTTTAATAGAAATTTTACCAAATATTTTAATCATGGAAGTTTGACTAAAATGTGTATGCTTGCATGACACTCTCCTGGTAAGACTAGCCAAGTATCACCCTTTAAATATCTGTAACAGACATTTCTATAAAAGAAAATGTAGTTCATGTGACTGCTGCCCGCTGTCCTCAAAAATTTACAATTGTTCTCCTGACTCTGGCACTTTCTTGGCTACCTTTTGTACATAGTTGGTATCTGTGTATCTTGCTATACCTAACTATGGTCCATCTACAGATTGTTTCTCAGTGAATTCCACTGTCTATCCACCTTTTATCTGAATTGTAGGATATTTTCTCATGAACTCTGCTTCTTCCTGTGTAAAAATGTCTGTCATCACATATTCCTGAATAATGTGTTCCCCATATTTTTCTTATTCATCTCCTGCTTCAGTACTTTTTCTAGCTGGTATGAACTTCCCTTCCTATAATTTTTTTCCACAATATTTTTTCATATAGACTGTTTACAAGCGTGGGACTATTCCTTCTTACTGCACCCTCATGTCCAACCAGTCAGTTTGGTATTTGTGTGCTCTAACACTTGTTTTGTTTTCAACATAAAGCTTAAAATTGAACTCTAAATCCTCTCATATATCATGAATTCTCAACGTCTTCCAAATTGCCTTTCGTTTGATTCCTTCATAAGCTTTTTATAGACCCATGTAGGGCATACACAACCTTTTTTCATGGCTTCTAAACGAATTGCACAAACCCTCATCCTTTTTAAACCCATTTTGTTCTTCCATATTAGACCTTCTGTTGTGCATTTTACTCTTTTTTTTTTTTTTCCATCATGACCTTAAGGTCTAATTCCCTACTTATAGTAAGCGACATTATTCCCCAATGATTCTTTTTGTCATTTTTTTAAATTTTTACTTTTCCACAAATAACCACATATGTCCGTTAGTCATTCGTTGGATTCTCCCCTCATTTGCACATACTAAAGGCGCAAATCCAGGTCAGCCATTCCAACCACACTATCACCACCATTCGGAAGCGTATCCCTTCTAATCTCTATTTGAACCTGTAATTAGTTGTCTTTCTTACGTCTTCAACTCTCACTTCCACAAGCTTTTTCAAAACTGAATTAACCCTTTCAAGTCATGCTTAATTTACCTTTGCCTCTTCCACATTCAACAAATCGTCAAAATAATTGCTCCTTCGATCCATGAATTCATTGACGTCTGGCAAGATATTTCCAATAATATTTTATATTTTTGACTCCAAAAAGTTTATATTCACCTTTTCCTTTCATATTTTGCACCTGCCATCCTTTCCTTCTTATTGACGAATGTCTGCTCCGGATCCTTTTTTTTTTCTGTTGCAACTGCATCACAAACATTGAATATTTTATCGAGATTTGTCATGTCAAATCTTCCAGGGTACAAAAGAGACATGTTTTCCTTTCCTCCACATTCTTAACCCTCATTTCAATTATTTATTATTATTATTATTATTATTATTATTATTATTATTATTATTATTATTATTATTATTATTATTATTATTATTATTATTATTATCTCGACATTCTTAACCCTCATTTCAATTATTATTATTATTATTATTATTATTATTATTATTATTATTATTATTATTATTATTACCTCGACATTCTTAACCCCCATTTCAATTATTATTATTATTATTATTATTATTATTATTATTATTATTATTATTATTATTATTATTATTATCATCTCCACCTTTATATGAGAAGGATTCAATTAAATAAGACCCTCCGTTATTTTTTCTTTAAACTTGTGCATTCCCGTACCTCCTTTGTCTTCTTCACCACTCCCTTCTATATTTGTACAGACGTCACTGGCCCCGGGAGATTGGGTGGCATATTATTTTACAAACGAAACCAATATTCTGTTGCATCCTTCTCTAGTTACATGGCCTCCACCACAACCCATCTCGGAATCATTAAGATTGTCTTAAATGATGACCTAATGCCTTCTATGAAACTGAGATTAGTTAAGCTTGTGGAAGTATTATTAAAATATAATTAAAAATTGCGTTGTTTAAACATGTGAAATACATAGACCGACATTCCGTATAAAAATCTGCCTTACCCATTGTTTTCTTACTGATCGAACTTTGTAATTTAATTTGAAAGAATTGGATTAGAATTCGCCAACCACATAATCAAGGAGGATTACAGAACACTAATTATATACAAGTTTATCATAGAAATAAAACGCATATCATTATATTTTACCGTAAACAAGCAAATAAATATCATATCTATTTATATATTGAGAAGATCCTCTGTATATAAAAATACGATGACCCTATAGAATTTACTTGACGCTATGTGGGAATAATGATGATGGCCAAATATACCGATCTATCACTGTATAAGAATAGACTGTGAATGATACGGAATAAAAAATAATAAATAGAGAGAGGAACAGGATGTAAAATACAGAATAATGCTTTCGTATATATTTTGTGATCAAAATTATTTAAAGAAAAAACAACTGAAAACTTCTTTTTGAAAAAACAACTATGATTTTTCTTCTGACTCCCTGGAAATATCCTGACTCAACGGATATCTGTTTACAAAAATATGAAAGCAACATTTTCAGTGACTTTTGCTAGAGAAAATATTTCTAAAATTTTATTCTTTTCCTTTTTGGATTGAGTGGTTGTTGCTCCTGAGCATCCTTTGGCTCTTCCGGTTTTTAGTAACGATCTTCTGGTGAAAATTATTCACTGCCTAATTCCGGTAATGAATAAGAATGATAAGAATAACAGTGTACTTATCCCCTCAGGCACCATAATCGAGTTGGTTTAAGGAACTTATTTTCTTTTAGGTCTGAAGTAAAATATTAAAGTAATCAAGATACACCCAAAATACTATATAACACAATATAGCTTTAAATTGATATCGCATAAAATCTTAATTTTTAAGTCACTGTTCTTGGCATTGGTCTATGCATATTAATGATAATTATAGCAATTTTTATTTTTTTATAATTTTATTAAGAAATTTGGGGTTTTAATAAGTGGGAATAATCTGTATACATGGATTGTTTGAATGATTTTTGTGTGATGGAAGATAAAAACAAGATTTTTTTCTTTTCTTCTACTATATTTTTTTTTCCATATCATAAAGTTTAACGTAAAATGGAGGTGGTTTCAGAAAAAACATCACACCACAGTCACTGCCATATTCCTTTTAACTGCAGAATCGTGGATGCACCATTTATACAATGAAATGTCTACATTAGCCACTTTATACAACAGTATATTGAACCTCCTCTACGCTTGCACTTTCTGGACGTTAGAATTCTTACTTTCCAATACAATTTCACGCCATTTATAAAAACTTCTGTGATTCTTTTTTTTTACCTAGCTTCTGACACTTTTGAATGAGGTACTCTTTTCACAAACCAATGGCATTCATTTTTCTGCGCTTAATAAATCATTCCTAAATACTCTGCTCTGCAGCAATTGTGCCAATCCAGACCATGAAACTCACACTTTGGTCGCAAAAATCTCCACCCAGGATCATAAACCTAATGGTAAGATGTGTCACCATACCAAAGGGAAGACGAAGCTGTTCAGGAATTAGATGTAGATTATATAATTGTAGAATATGCAAGAGAGTTTAACCAAAATATAAAGTCTGGCCAAGACCTTGAAATGAAAGGTGGTGGAATATTCAGAGAGAAATACAACGCCACCTTCATCAGATGATAAACTGCTACTTTTTTAAATCGCCATTTGAGTTAAATACCATATTAATGATTTTTAATTGGTACTGCTCATCGAAGAGGTACTATACTTTTCCTTTAAATATTCTCTCCCCACCGTCGAAATAAAAGTGAAGGCATCGTTACCTGATTGGATGCACCTGCCACAAGGAAGGTGCATAATCCTAGTAGCTCCTCATCTTCTAATTGAAAAAGGAAGACATCGCTCCATCTCACTCGTAGTGAGAAATTAAAATGTACCTATTGTAAATTGGTATAATATTTCATCTCAAAGCAAAGCTGGCGGATTTCCCCCGAAAAATTATCCATATGAAATAATGTCAAGGTTTACCATCTCCTGACAACTAAAAGAAAAAGCTGCCAAGAAAAAAATTAAAACCAAGGCCAGTATGACATACGTTCACTAAGGAATTATTAGAAAATACAAGCAATTCAAAGAACTCTGATAAGAAGACTTCATTTAAAGTGTCTTCCAACAGGTGAACCTGACTTTTTCTTCTATTATACAACGGAGCTGTCAAAGTCTGAGAGATAAGTATCATGAGGCGAAGTTTCTAAATTCATGACTATTTGCATATAGTTGAAACTCCTAAAGAACGCACCAATTACAGAGCGCCATATAATCTTCACGGAAAAAGTCATAGGAGAAATCTCCCATACAGTATGTTCCATGCAACATTCCTCCAAATCCTTCGGATCTATGTAAACCCCACGTGCAGTAGGATTACGAATAGATCTCATTAGGAAATATACCATCTATTCAATTTGATCGTCTCTTGATGACTACATTTTATGAGTCTTGTATAATATTGTACATATTTCTTTAATATAGTTATTGTTATGTTTGCTGGCTTTTATGTTTTTGTCCATAAATTGATCTCAAGAAATCCAGCTTAGTGAGTTTGGGCATACATCTTGATCTTAATGATATAAATTTGATGAAGAAGGGTTATGTTAAATATACGTTAGTTTAAAATTTGGTTGAAGATAAGGTGTTGCCCTAGGATGCGCTGGATGAGATTGATAGTGAATCATTGGTTTCAGGTTCATCAGCTATAGACATTGAAACACTTAAAAAAGAAATTCGTTTAAGGGAAAAAGAATTGGAAGTTCAGGCTAAATATGAACGCTTAGAAGCTGACTGTGATGAATTAAAATCTGAAGCTTAGTAGAGAGATAAGGATAGGGAAGGTTAGATTGATGTTCACAAAGAGATGAGATTGAAAAAAATTAACAGGCTAAATCTAAAGATGGAAATGTAACTCCTTTTTTATAAAAAGAGTTTAAGTGAATATTTTGTATGTTTTGAGAGAGAGAAGCCAAAAAAAATAATAAAAAAAAAAGTGGCCAGCAGAAAATTTGGCTTATATATTGTAGTTTTGTGTGGTAAGGCACAAAGAGTCTAAGCTTCCATTTTTTTTCTGGATAGCTGATGATTATGATTTCTTGAAAAATGCTATTTTACAGGCCTATGAACTAACTCCAGACGCTTATAGGATGAAGTTTAGGAGTTGGACAAAACAAGAAAAGCAGACTTATGTAGAATTCGGTAGGGAAAAGTCAGGTTAGTTGGATGAAAGGTGTAAGACAGCAGAATGTAAGGAGGATTTTAAGATATTAAGGGAAATTATTTCAACTGAGCAGTTTAAACATTTGTTAACGAGAATGTTAAGGTTTATTTAGATCTGAAAAAAATATCTATCCTTCGTGAAACAGCAGCTGTATGTGTTGATGATTATGTTCTGGCTCACAATGAGTCAAGGTCATATTATAAAAAGTTTATTAGGTCAAAAGACTATAGGAATACTGATAAGCATTGTTTCAGATGATTTAGATCAGAGGTCTAGTTTTGTTTCTCATGTCAATTCTCAAAGCAGCAGTTTGAATAGCACAGCGAGTAGTAGTAGTTCTGTAATGTGTAATTATTGTAAGAAACCAGGTCATGGAGTGTCTGGGTGTTTTAAAGTGA
>NC_090725.1:19865712-19880712 GCF_036898095.1 Palaemon carinicauda | reverse complement strand
AAGGATAGTTTGAGAGGAAGATACTCAATGCCCCCTAACATACAGATCCCGAGAACCGTTGATGTAGTGGATACTTGAGACGATCCATGCCAGGCTCCTCTGCTTTAATGGAAGGCCCGGTAGCAATATGTACCCTACTAGAGGATGCATTAGTTAATCCAATATCAGTCTCGGTAAATAGCAAGTAAACATCCTCAAAATGAATGAGAATTTACACACACACACACACAAAAAAAAAAAAAAAAAAAAAAAAAAAAAAAAAAAAAAAACCTTCAAACATGCAAAAGAAATGGAAGGGAATAAAGGGTTGATGCATACCACCTAGTCGACGTGGTTTAATATATTTAGTGAATAAGGTGTTTTGGTAATTCGCATGCCCATGATGGTATATCAGGAATTGAACCTTACAAAAGAAATCAATGAGAATATACATACACCGAATATTCTGGCCTATTCTTTCCACATTCTTCTGTCCTTATACAACTGACAACACTGAGCTTACCAAACAATCCTTTTTCGCTCGAGCGGTTATCTAGTGCACTCTAGTTTTTCAGTGGTTACTTTCCTCTTGGCAAGGGTAGAAGAGAGATTTTAGCTGTGGCAAGTGGCTCTTTTCGGAGAGTGACACTCCAAAATCAAACCTTTGTTTTCTAGTCTTTGATAGTGTCATAGCCTCCGTACCATGGTCTTCCAGTGCCTTGGGGTAGAGTTCTCTTTCTTGAGGGTACACTTGGACACATTATTCTATCTTAACTCTCTTTCTCTTGTTGAAGTTTTTATAGTTTATAAATGAAAGAATACATTTAATTTTATTATTCTTAAACTTCTTTTGTAGTATATTTCCTTTCCTCACTAAGCTATTTCCCTTGTTGAGGCCCTTGGGCTTACAGCATCTTGCTTTTCCTACTAGGGTTTTAGCTTAGCAAGTAATATGGGACTTTCTGGAAGCTTATACAATGGTATATTTATTGCCAAGTTGCTTGCATAGCTTCACTGGAACTACTAAATGAACTTTTTGCTATTAGCCCACGTGAGGTAAAGTTTTAAATATATTGATTTTTCAAATGATCTAATATCATAAATTTATTCAATTACCTTCACCCTTTTAATGTAATATACTATAATCTAATAGCAGTTATTTTTTCTTATTGGTGATGACATTTATAATTCCTCTGTATATTATAATTATAATTATCGAATTACTCCTACCGTGTGGATGTATTGATGTGGCCCGCATGTAACTATAATATTTCTAAGTTGAGAGGCACCCTTGACCACTTTCTTGGTCTGTTGACCCATTTATTAACTTTTATTTGCTTGACTATGTGGTCTCTAGCAGAGATCTCAGGTTGATGGGCTGATTTTTTTTTTCAATATCCTATGGCCACCAGGCCTTCTGTAGAACTTTTTAATCGCCCATATAACCATTGTTCGGGGAATTGTTCTTCAGGCAAAAGGATGACGGGACCAAGGCAGTATAAGTGAGGTTATTTGGAAAGCATGATTTATCTGCTTATTTTTCTTGTTCTTTTCAGAATATCAGTGTGCGGAGTCCGAAATTTACAATGATCTTCATTCGATACTTTATGGGACCCCGTGTCAGAGGCCTTGGATAGGTTGCTCTCGTATGTCTCCTGTGTTTTTCTCACCGTAAAAATCATGTCGATGGTGCCTCAATCCTTCATAAAGCTGCCCGGGGTCTCTGGTAGTACAGATTCATATATATGTTTGGTTAAGTGCAAGAACATAACCCTAGATAGTATTTCAATAGCAGCAAGTAGAAGGAAAAATATATATTGCTGCTGCCTCTATCTAATTTTTTATAGAAAGGAATTATTATGAAATCTTTCCCATATTTTTGTATTTGCTCTGCCTTCTATAAGGTGCAGCTAACGTAGTGCAGAGGCTTTATGAGAAGGTAGCTCCTATGCTAAAATATTATCACCAAAGAATGCCACCAGGACATAAGGTTTTGCCTTCTTTAATCCTTTTTCATTGCTCGGAAAACGTTGTGCAATTATGAATCCAATTCATAATTCCCGGTCGTCTTTGTATACAGGGATTGAGTATAAATTTTCAGAATTTCCAGTTGTGGGTCATTACTTGCATCAAAGAAGTTTTAAAATTTTTCTTGTAGATAATGCTGCTTTTTAGACATATATTGGTACTCCATTTCCCCGGGAAGTAACTGTAGTTTCATGTTACATCTGGCTTTGAATGAAGGGCGAGCGAAAAGTTAAAACCAATTGTGTATATTTTCTAATATATCAGGATTTTGACTTGAAAAATAACCGTTCCTAAGGTAGAGAATCGTCAGTTAATTAGCACTCTCTCCTAGTAAAGTGATAAACCTAAAAAGTAACTAGTATTAAATTTCTTTTTGTCTATATTTCAGTATAACTGTTACTTTGTCCTGTTTAGTTTCATTCTTCGTGTTCTTGAACTACAGCATTGGATAACTTTCTAGTAGATTGTATCTTATCATGAAAGTTTTTGAATCTAGTATATGAAATATTTTTCAGTACTAAATTTAGATCTGATTTCAAACATTTGCTAGGCGGTGCATAGCAATGATAAATTCGGAAATGCTATGTCTTTGTAAATTACGTTTTTATATACTCTTGTTTGGATTTTTTGTATGCTATAGTTCTTAATGAAATTTAATTGAACGTCTTTCAGCTTCTCAAACCACTGTTTATATTGGCTTTACTCTCTTCAGTTAAAGTATGGAAACTGTTATTTTGATTTTCTTGCATGCCGTTTTCTCTTCAGAGCATGAAGCTTTCTCAAAGAAGATTTTATCATTTAATATAAGAGATAATTAATCATATAATATTTGAAACTTTTTCTTTTGTTCGTAATTACTAACTATCAGACAAATTTTATTTATTTCTTGATATTGGACTGTTAGCTGTGTACTGTATAATGAAGAAAAGCATTCATCAAAAAATTACTTTTCTTGTTCGTTAGTTTTGCATTTATATATTGCTTTTTTCTTAGATAAATTATATTTTATTGGATAGTTATAGGAAGGCAAGTCATTAATCATGAAAAGTTTTTTTTTTCCTTTTTTTTTAATCAACAACCTATGACAATATCAGAAAAATATTGATAGCCTTTTTCTTAATACTAATAAGTAAAATTACCAACAGTATATAAGTTTAGGAAAAAAGCATAATTATACGTTTTGTAAAAAATATTATCATGAGACTATTATGAATCGATTTGAATAATTGTAACAAAATACCTATTTGTGATCATAGATCGCTCTTATCCATTAGGGTATAGTATTTCTGCACAATCAAATAGGCAACGAATAGTAGATATTACACTTTAACTAACTAAAAACGCATTCATATAGATTTTTCCTTAAATCTTGAGGACATTCAGCCCTAAAAACATCTTCCTGTGTATAAACTATTAAATCCAAAACTTTTATCCTTTATTATTTTTTTTTTTTTACAATCTTCGTCATAAAAGTCTATAGTGACACGGTAAAAAGGTAACTTCAAGTCTTCAGGTGTGTTTTTCTTTCCTTGATGTCAGTCACATTAATGTTCACTTATCATCTTAATTGCATGGCACTGCCCTCCGCCTGTGATGCCTTAATTTACAAAATTAAGAAGAAAATTGCTTGCTTAAATATGAGAGAAAAAATACGGTCCAAATTTAGTCCTGCTTTTCTAGCTCGTCGACAGTCAACGCCGCATTTCATTGTCATCTGATCTCAGTATATCTTAACACCCTGTCATATCTTTATTATAGTCACAAATATCACAAGTGAAGTTCATAATATATATATATGTATATATATATATATATATATATATATATATATATATATATATATATATATATATATATATATATATATATATATATATATATATATAATGTGTGTGTGTAATGTTTACATCGTCATCATCACCCGTGATTAGTCCTATGCGGGTGAAAGGCCTCAGACATGTGCTCCACTAGCATATATTTAAAAAGATATTCTATACCAGACTTTATCTACAAATTTTCTTAGTTCACCCATCATTCGTTTTCTCTTCCTTGACCTGTTTCTTTTGCAATCTCTAGGGACCTATTTTCTTATGTCATTCTCATTTTATGATCTACCCGTGTCCAATTCTATATCTTACATGTTGTCAGAATATCTTCTATTTTAGTTGGTCTTGTATTGTGCGAGGTGACTGTTTGGACTAACAGAGAGGTTTGGTAAATATAAGTGAACTCTATTCAACAAGATAACGAACTTATATGCAAACTGTTAAGGGAAGCAATGTCATAAAAATTAAAACAATGTGAAACAGGTTTTCTACTCAGTGTTGGAGAGAGCGAGAGATAAAAGAAGCGAATAGCATTACAGCGTATAAGCATGCATGAAACACATGTGGTTCATTGCTACCCCTTAGAAAAGACATTTATGTGGAATAGGGCTCCCTGCTCTCGAGAGGCACACCGCTCTTGAGAACCACACTGTAGGCAAGCCGTGTTGCAGGAGATACACAAGTTTAAGGCGATCAATGGAGACCCATTCTTCTTTGTCATGAATGTTAAATAAGGAAGCCTTTGGTGGGCAATGGATTACGTTGAAAGGTTCTGTGTAAGGTGTCAGGGGGCATTAGCAGTGAGTTATTAGTGTTGGAGTGCAGGAAGATGTGCTTTGTGGTGTGTAAATTTTTTGGTACATGTCGCTTTGGCGGGGGCATGTAAGTCTGGCAGCAAGAGGTATATTGAATACTTTCCCACAACATGACCTAAGCGCTGGAGATTGTCGGAGGAGGTTGCAGACGGAATATATTCAGCATGGACGAACAACAGGTCACCTTGCATAATTTCACCTGAACAGACATCCAGGGCATCCTTGTGAGTGGTCCTTAGTCTCAGGAAGTCCTAGGGAAGCTGAGTAAACCAGTTGGAGTCATTGAAGCTAGACATCATAGCTGCTTTGTGGGTGCGATGAAGACATTCCCCCATTCTGTTGGCCACTGGGTTCTTGGTGGTTTTCTGATATAGGTGCTGCACAGGTGATTCACTAATGATATCCACAAATGGCAGGGGAAAATGGTACCCCTGTCAGAACTGAATCCATGTGTTAATGTACTTTTGAAGTTTGTCAAAAAGTACAAGTATGGACCCATTTCTTACTATCCTTAGTAATGCCGTGCCAAATGAACATCACATTTAGTATCTGTGTAGTAGATCGGCAATGAAATCAAATGCCTGTTAGCGCATGAGGGCAAGTACCCCTGGTTGTGGCCTACCAGTACTGAGGTAACGGTCAGAGGAAGGTAGCACTAGAGTTGTTGAGGGCTATGTTTTCCTAACTGAGAGATGTGCAAGATGTACCTGCATGCTTGGTAATCTGGATCTTTTCATTGAGCTTCTGCCAATGTGCTTCTTGACAGGGCATCGGCAATGGGATTCATTTTCCCAGGGACATGTTGAAGGGTGCAGTTTCACTCAGCCACGATAGACAGATATTGGTATTGATGGGGGGCCAGGCACCGGACTGTCAAGTGAAGTTGTGCACCAGAGGTATGTGGTCCATGCGAATAATGAATGCACCTTCTAAGAAGTGGTGAAAGTGATGGACTGCTAAATGCAGCACCAGCAATTTGCGGTGGAAGGTAGAGTAGCCGGATTCCACGTTGGTCAGTTTTCTACTGAAGAAGCCCAATGGGCAGGGCGAGCTGTTGACCGCCTGCTCGAGTACTGCACCAATAGCAATATCGCGGGCTTCGGTGGAGAGAAGGAGAGGGACATGTGGCACGGGAAAAGTGAGAGGAGCCACAGTTGATAGGGCATTCTTCGCATTGCAGAAGGCCACATCCTGAAGTTACCCCACTTCAGGTCTGTTGGCTTGCCCTTGAGGGAGATGTAGAGGGGTGCAAGAGTGGTGCCAATGGCTGGCAGGAACCGGTGATAGTTGACCATGGCCAAGAATTTTAGCAGAACTTTGATGGCCGAGGGCGTAGGGAAGTTCTGAACAGGTGATACCTTCACAGGGAGGGGTTGGACACCTTCTGGAGTGATGCGGTGCCCTAAGAATGATACTTCATTGGCGCCAAAGGTATACTTGTCATACTGGACTACAAGGCTGTTTTGTTGTAGGTGGTAAAGAAAGATGTATAGGTGTCAGTGTGTTCCTCTTTGGAGGAATAGTACACAAGTATGTTGTCCACGTAACATACGCAGAGGGGGAGTTCCCCTAAGATGCCATCCATGAGGTGTTGAAAAGTGGCCCCAGCATTATAAAAGGCAATACAGGAGTAAATGAACTGATGGGGTTGGTGATGGCAGTCTTGGGGATGTCTTCTAGATTCATGGGCACCTGATAATTCCCCTTCAAGAGGCTGAGCGTGGAGAACACCTTTGCTATGTGCAAGTAGGAGGTAACGTTGGCGATGTGAGGGAGGGGGTAGTTACCCAGTTCAGTCTGCATGTCAGATGCCTGTAATCCCCAATAGGGCTCAGAGAACCATCCTTCTTCAGGACGATGTGTAAGGGTGAGGACCATGGGCTTGATACCTTTTGGCAAAGGCCCATTTCTTCCATTTTGGTGATCATTGGTTTTGGGGCTGCCAAACTATTGTTTGCCAGGGGCCCATCGTCTTGATATGTTGATAAATACCATGCTTGGAGGGAAACGTTGACATTAGGTGAAGTTCTGGAGGGAAGGCTTCTGGGTTCAATATGAGGAGGTGGGCATTGTTGGACGGGGAAGTTGAAGAAGTATCACCGAATTTGAATCTTGAGTTGACTAAACATCAATGTGCCACATAAAGCAGGAGGTGGAAATGGATAAGGAAATCTGCACTGAGTAGTGGCAATGTTACGTCGTCAACGAGGAATTTTCATTGGTATTCGGTGCTCCCAAATGATAGCGTGAGGGCCTCATACCCATGAGTGGGAATATTAGGTCCATTGGCAGCAACCAGGTGGATGTCAGAAGGCTTAGAATAATTGCTGTGTCCTGGAGAGTGACTTTGGTAGAATGGAACAGCAAGCACCACTGTCTACCAAAATCTGCACACCCGTATGTGTATCATGTAAAAAGAAAGGATTAGTGACGGTGCAAGCCACCGTTATACACAATGGAATACTTATGTTTTCTGGCCAATGACAACTCCCCACATATTTCTTCGCAGCAACCCTGAATCTGTAGTGATATTAGCAGAACTACGGCTTATTGGTGTCAGTAATTGGCTGTAGTGGTCATGGTTGGGGTGTGAGTGAGGGGCAGTTGCCTCTCCATCATGTCTCGGCGTGGGTGTCTGTCTCTTACGGCAATCACGTTGGCTTCAGTCAGTGTTGAATAGTTGTCCTTTTCGTCAGGAATAGTCATTGATGGAGGTCTTGAAGGTGGTGAGATGGTTGTCCGTAAGGGCGTTGACTTTGGTCTTCAGGCTCTTAATGGGCAAGGTATGACATCGAGGATGGTGGTGTGTACAGATTTGGGTAGGTGTCGTACTCAAAGGGCATAAAGTAGGTTCACTTCCTAAAGAGAGCTGTCTACAACAGGTTGCAAGAGAGTGATACTGGTCATTTCTCTGAGTATGATTAAAGTCTTCAGGTATCCCAATGGCTGCTGAGAGAGCTGACAAAGCTTGGCTACATGGGCAGCTGGCAATGGTGAGTACTGCTCCAGGAGGTATGTTTTGAGAACGTCATATGCTGTGTTGGTAACCCCTAGTTGCAAAGCTAATCGTAGATTTCTTGGAAAATGTCTACAGAGATCACACTGTGATGACATGGTCTGATTATCAGCTTGAGTGAGTCACGCTCTTGATGCAAAACTGAATTTCGGTGCACTGGAACCAGGTGAATACTCCTCTGCTGGTAAAGAGTGGCAGTTTTATCGATGCAGCTTGAGTCGAAGAGTTGGTGTCAAGGGACGAAAAAGGTGGTATGGAGCTGGTCCTCAGGCAGTCACCAATTGTGACAAGGTTTCTGTTAGGTACTAATAGAGAGGCGAGGTGATTGTGGGTTAGGTTTATTCAATGAGATAACGAACTTATACACAAACAGTTGAGGGCAACAATGGCACAGAAACTCAATGTGAAACATGCAATGGCAAGCTTAAACAGGTTTTACTATTATCATTGCGGGAGAGAGCGACAGAGAAACAAAAGCAATAGTATTACAGTGTATGAACGTGCGGTACAGTATTCATATTGCTCTTTTCTGTCTCGTAGTGTTATTCCCCTCATTATTTTTTTTTTCAGTAGCTCTTTGAATTGTAACTAACTTATGTGCTAAGGCTTTAGTAAGGCTCAAAGTTTCCAATACATACAATAATTTGATAAAACCTTTTTTTTTTAGAGAAAGTGGCTTTTTATATCTCAGAATCTTATTTAGTTTACCAAAAGCTGTACCATTCATGCTTATCCTTTGTTTAATTTGAGTTTCATATTCCAGGGAAACAATTACTGTATGTCCTAAGTACTCATATTCATTAACAATTTCTACAGGTTCGTCCATAACCCTTATTTGTTGTCTCTGCATTTTCATTAAGCATTATCTTAGTTTCACTTGTATTCATTTTCACTCCTACATTTCTGCTTTCTCTATTCGTGATCTATCATTTTTGCAATTCATCCTATGATTCCCTAAGTAGAACTATGTCGTCTGCAAATCTAAAGTTCTTGAGATATTCCCCATTTATGTCAATTCCTACATATTTCCAACCTAAATTCTTAGAAAACTATTTCTAGGCATGCTGTGAATGATTTAGAAATGGAGTTTCCCTGTCTAACTCCTTTCTAAATAGGAATTTTCTCACTATCTTTATGTACTTTAAGGATTGATGTACTATCTGTACAGATATCTTCAAATGTTCTAACATAAGATTAATCTATTCTTTGTCTTTGAAGGGCTTTCCTTACTGGTGAAGTTTTGACAGAATCAAAACCTTTCTCATAGTCTATAATTGCTATACATAGGGGTTTTTCACGTTTATTTTTCCTTTAGCTTGTTAATTATATGGATATGGTCAGTTGTTGAATAGCCACTTCTAAAGCCTGTAGTTGTGTTTGTTTGTTTGTATGAATATTTATGTATGTTTTTATCTTATGATTATGACAAAAATAAGGATAAGTTCTAGATATTATTCAGCTTTAACTAATGCTGTTAATCCCTTCTTTTCGTGGTCTCATACATTAGACTCACTCTTTAAGACTTGTGAAGTATTTTACATGTAATCCGTTGTGCCCTGTATTTTGATATGATAAATATGTCTTGATGTATGTAGTCGGCTGGACTAGGAAGAGTTTTCTAGAATTTGTGTAGATCAAGATGTGTCATATAACCTTGTTTACCATGTTCTTAGTGGAAACAAAGACTTACATCTCAGTTGCTCTCTTGATCTCATTTAGTGCTCAACCTTCACTATAAATCTCTCTGAATGTTTAGATATTTGTGATATTCTAAATCAAATCTTGTTGAATTCCAAAGAAAGTTAGCAAGAAAAGACAAACTATAGAGAACTTGTTTTGAATCATAAGTGATGGAAAAAAGTTTTTATTGAAAAGTATGAGCATCATTCACATCACTGAACTTGCAAAGCCTTAGCTATGCTGAGAACCACAATTAAGAGGTGAAATTGCAAAAGTGAAATATCAAAACCAAGTTCATGAATTTGAGGGGAATCTGAAAAATTATTATTGATCTGACTGGATGTATTAAAAAATAGATGGCAAATGGTAGTGTTCCATAGGCCATAATTTGCAGAAAGATAGTGAAGTGTTTAAAGCCAGCCGTGAGTGGTTTGATAACTCAAGATGAAGACTGGTATACATATTGTTGTGAGAAACTATCAACGAATTTGTTACAGGTTTGTGGAGTTTGTAGAGGTTGAGGATTTTGTCTCCCAACAACTTTTTAATTGTGACCAGACACGCCTATTTTGGAAGAAAATATCAAAGGATCCCATGTCACACAAGAGGAGAATACAAGGGTTTTGAAATAACAAAATGCTCAGAAAATCCAGGGAGTGGTTCGATTTTGAATTTGGCCCAAGTGTAAAGAAAATATCTGCAGGAGAAAAGGAATCTTCTGAAGGTCCTTGGTATGGCTTGCATGACAGTTTGCAGAGAAGTCTTAGCTCAACTCCTTTCATTCAAACTATAGAGTAGCAGGTCATCTGGGATTTCAAGAAACTACACCAAATCACTATTTCTGAGATGGTTTGAAGTGACTAATAACACAGAGTAAATCTTAAAATAGTTCTGGAACGAGCATTTTAATGCCCTTCGCCACATAAATCGTACTGAAAAAGTCTTGCAGGAAATTTATGACCAGAATCTGTAACTGAAAGGAACTTTGATGGCTTTGAGGCTGTGCCTATTGTAGAAAATTTTGTCTCTGTGGTCAGGTCCATGGGTTTAGAGGTCTGTGATGATGATATAGAGGAATTAGTTGATGGGCACATGGAAGGGATGGCCACTGAATAGCTGTAGCAGCTGTAGAGAGAGGAACAACAAAGGACGATGAATGCACTCATTCCATGCGAGGAGGGGGCAATGCGAGTAAGCCCCTACTTCACTGTGATGGATATATGCAATAATAGTAAAAGAATTTAATCAAATAGGAAAACAATATATCTTTTCCAAGAGAAGAATCCAGATAGTGTTTGGTGTTTGGTCCAAGATTGCATCACCTTCATTACTGTTGGCAGCTCTTTTCTTTCTGGATGCACCACGTTGTGTCCAGGTTGTACCAGAAGACTTGCTCTAGTAGTTTCTATGGCGTTACCGAAGTGAGGGCTTTAAAGGAAATCAGTCAGAATCCAAGATATAAAATATTCTGTACATGGCATTGTTGATCAGCTCCACCCATGCACGGGTAAAGAGGAACAGGAGAGGAGCAAGATAGGGAGAGTTGAGAAAACCAGATGTCAGATATAGTTAGTTTTCTGACAGAAGTTTCCACCCTCAGTTCAGACGTCAAACACCATCTCAAAGATTTTGTCGTTTTACTGACAAAGAGAAGCATCAATCACTTCTGCGATGTTCTTAAGCATAAAGTCTCCATGTCTGCTGAAAAATCCATAAAACGCACTTTAAACAATCAGAATTAGCTTAGGTCGTCAATATTGCAAAATTGAAGCCCTAATTAAGTAACAAAAATTAACTAACAAAATCTTGTTTGTCGCTGAAGATTGCTATGAAGTGGTCTTTATCCCCTTTCAAAACATGCCAGCAGTGTTCATCCAAGTGCCCCTGAAGTAGATGCTGTGGAACTCCTCACTTTTTTTTTCAAAATCTCCATCTTGCTGTTTAACCAAGTCCTCTCGATTTGTTGTGTATGCACACCTGTATTTAGATCTACGTAGTGTTCCTGGTGATTGATGATTTTGTGATCGTACCCAGCTTGATGAAGTTGTCTATAAGCTGGCTATTCATCAGAATGTATTGTTGAACCTGCTTCTACTTAGTGTTCATCAATATGGATTAACATTGCTGTCTCATTGTCTCATTTGTATATGTAATAGTAACTAACATCGTTACCCTGACACAATCCAAAGACCCATGAACCATCAATCCATGTTCCCTGGTTCCGATGATTTTGCACTGGATTTCCCATGTTTTCTTCAGCAGGTTTATCTCCAGCTAAAAGACGGCCTCGATTGTATTTCCGGTGCCCTGCAAATCTGGCCTCATCTATTTATATTTGGTTGTCTGTTGTTTCCCTCATCTTTCCTCTTCTAGTCACAGATACCATCTCAGAGCACACTTCCCGACAGTAATTAAACCAGTCAACCACAGTATTTGTTGATCTACCAGTATGCTTTAGCAGTTCCTCCATTAGCATCTTGATGCTCCAGATGTAAACTAGCTCTTAAAATTTCACAGAGCTTCAAATTACAGTGGAGCCTTCCATTCAAATTGGTCTAATGGAAGAATTCGTCCCCTTTTCTAACTGACCAAACTGACTGGCAACCCTTTTTTCTGCCCCTCTATACTGGCACTTTCTGTCCACAGACCCTCTTGTTAGTTAAAATCACTGGCCCATCGCACTTGCAGCAAGAATTTTCTTCAACCAGGAGACCATGTTGAAGGAGATATTGTGTTGCTGTTTCCTCACTGTGCACCACTCCAGTATAAAACTCTCGTAACAACATCATGGAAGGGTAATCGTGTTTAGTTATATTTCTCCGCGTTTTAAAGGGTAATATTTTATTCTTTTTAAGTGAAAATGGTCGTTTTGTTTATACTGTTTGCTTGTTTAGTTGGTTTAGTAACGATTAATTGAGGTGTTACTCTTGTAATAACACCTTGGAAGGGGAATATTACATTATTTGGTTGTTTTCTTGTTTAAGTGGTTTGGTAGGAATCACCCTATAGTAGAATTAAATCCCCATATTGAGGTAAGAGCAGAAAATGGGGATAGGAATCACGCTATAGTAGCACCTCCTTCCCTTCCTCACCGCTACCCTCATAGGATATCAATTCCTCTCATAAAGGTCAATCAAGGTTGAATTTTAATTTATTTCCTATAGTACTTGTTTTTTATGTATTGTATTTATTCACTCTAGTAATAAATGGGGGTTTGACTAATTTTTACGATTCCATTAATGCCTAATATTCTAGATATATTTTTCCAAGAACATATTAGGTAATTCTCCTTTATTTCTTGTGGGAATTGTTTTTGATATATGTCGTATTTGATATATGTCATACTGTCAGGAAAAATTAACTGCAAGGTACTGGTGGCTTTATTGATTCCGGTACGCTTTTTGGGAAGCTAAGAAGAAGTCTGACATCTGTACACTGTAGCGGATAGTACCATTAGAGAGTTATTGGGTCCTTTGACTGGCCATACAATACTACGTTGGATCCCACTCTTTGGTTGCGGCTCATTTTTTCTGTGCTTACACATACACCAAATAGTCTGGCATATTCTTTCCATATTCTCATCTGACATCATACACCTGGCAACACTGAGGTTGCCAAACAATTCTTCTTCACTCAAGGGGTTAGTTACTGTGGTGTAATTGTTCAGAGACAACTCAGCTATGGTGAAGCAGCTCTTCTAGGAGAAGGACACTCCATTGCTCTCTAGTCTTGGATAGTGACATAGCCTCTGTACCATGGTCTTCCACAGTCTTGGATTATATTTCTCTTGCTTGAGGGTACACTGAAGCACACTCTTCTATCTTATTTCTCTTCCTCCCTTTTTTGCAGTTTTATAGTTTTTATATGAAAGAATTATTCTAATATTGTTACTGTTCTTGAAATGTTTTATTTTAATACTTCATTACTTCTCTTGTAATTTATTTATTTTCTTGTTCGCTATTCTCACTGGGCCATTTTCCCTGTTAGAGCCCTTAGCTTATAGCATCCTGCTTTTCCAACTAGGTTTGTAGATTAACTAGTAATAATAATAATAATAATAATAATAATAATAATAATAATAATAATAATAATAATAATAATAATAATAATCCATTCTTAACATAAATTTGAGAATGTAGGAAAACAAAATTCACCTCAGTTTATAAACATGGTGTGTATATCAAACTGGTAGAATATGTTACCTTCTTCTATTTTTAACATGTTTTTTAAATATACAATAAAATATTGGTTGCTATACATGAAATATTAAACAATTAAGTCAGTTGATGTAGGAATTCATATAGAGAATATTATGTACATAGGAATCTGGTTAACTGAAATACATATGTTTTTCCAATAAATGAAGAAAACATTAACAGAAATATGCATCTTAAGTGATAATACTTTTCAAAAGTGATTATATCACCCGTTTGAGTGCTTTAAATAGAATTATAACAAATAGAAGTTGTTATGACTGCCACAAACCTGTTGATTAATCTCCTGGCATCTATAGCCTTTTTTAGTTAAGATGGGCCAACACACCATTGAAAAAAGAAAAAAAATCAAGTGTACCCTCAAGCAATATATACCTAACCCAAGACAGGGGAATTCTCAGCTACCCTTACCAAGAAGAAAGTAGCTACTGAACAATTATAGCGCAGTTGTTAACCTCTAAGTGAAGATGAATTGTTTGGTAATCTTAGTGTTGTCAATTGTATGAGGACAGAGGAGAATGTTTAAAGAATAGGCTAGACTATTCTGAGTATGTGTAGGCAGAGGAAAAATTAGCCATAACCTGAGAGAGGGATCCAATGTAGTACTGTATGGCCAGTCAAAGGACTCAATACTCTCTTGCAGTAGTATCTCAATGGGTTGTTGGTGCCCTGACCAACCTACTACACTAATTTCTTTTAAAAGTAAGCTTCAAGAAATCTTGATTCTAAGTGTAATGCATTATTTTCTTTCATTTTGTTAAACATATGAATATTAAACTTAATAAAGGATAATTGCTATAGCACTCCCCTTTATCTTACCAACCATGACCTCTATACAAACTCTCTTATCCATAAAATATCTTACCTCCCAACATGCTTTTTTTTTTTCTTATCTAACCTCTTCGGTGACCCACCTTTTTTGATTACCTGTTAGCCTACCATCATACCTAATGTAATTATTTTTTTATATACACTATCAAACGCTCTATTTTCTTTAATTGAAATTCAGTCGGTGAACACCGCCCATTCATTGCTCCAATAGTTTAACATATTTTTCTTCTTAATAACTTTGTACCTATACCTAACGCCCTTTCATTGAATTTCAATGCTACTAACATACACCACACATCATCATCCCCGACCTGCAGGCCTACGGACTTCAGCGGGAATCTATATCCTACACAGCATTCTTCAACTCGGCCTCAAAGCCTTCAGAGTCTCTTTCAGCTATGGAGTTTATAGTCCTATAAAAATTTTCCTGCCAGACTGGATTACACAGTAGATGATAGAGAAATGGTTCTTCCTGAACTTTTTATCAAAGACCAGAAGTAAAGCTTCTTGAAATTACATTGTCTATTTGCTGAATATTAGGGGATAAAAACTTAACAGTGATCAAATCATACTGTTTGACCTCACATTACATTTTAAAGTTTTCTGCACAT
>NC_090725.1:19830712-19840712 GCF_036898095.1 Palaemon carinicauda | reverse complement strand
ATATATATATATGTATTATATATATATTCTATATATTATATACATATATAAATCATATATTGTATATATATATATATATATATATATATATGGGATTTCATGACCGATCTTACAAGACCACAACATGTTGTAAGAAAAGGCGACGCTCCGAATGGAATCAAATCCGAGATCAAAGTAGATCTCAAACCTAAACTTCTGAGGAAGCGTATAGCTTCACAAATTTTTCTGCTTTTAACAATAGATGACGTTCATAAAGAACCGACGTTGATGCTGCAAAAGTGGAATTGTAAGCTTCCACTACAGGACAAAGACCTCAGACATTCATCCACGAATGTTTATTTATGGTCTTTTTACGCCAGTCTGTACCCAAAAAATTTCTTAGTTCGACAATCCATTGTATTCTCTCCCATCTCCTGCTTCGTTTGCAATCTTTAGGAAACCATTCTGTTATTCTTGTTGTCTATCTAATATCTGTCATCCTCAATTTAATTTTCTTACTTGTTGTTAGAATGTCCCTACTTTACTCGGTTCACCGATCCAAGTTGCTCTTTTTCTCTCTCTTAGTGTTATTCCCATCATTGTCTTTTTATAGATATTTGAGTTTTAACTAGATTATGTTCTAAGGCTTTAGTAAGGCTCAAGTTTCTGATACAGAAGTTAGTACTGGTAGGACCATCTGATTAAATTCTTTTCCCTTTTTAGAAAATGGCATTTTAATTTTCGTATTCTCATTTTGTTTACTAAAAGATCTCCATCCAATGCTTATCCTTAATTTCAGTCCCATGTCCTGGGGAAATAAATATTTTCTGTCCTGAGTACGTATATTCATTAACAATCTCCAGAGCTGTTTTAAACATGACGCAGGAAAACGGCCTGTCGATTTCGTGAATATTGAAAAATTTATATAAATGTCTGATATAAATGGACGAAACTGCTCTAATTCAGAATATTTAATAATTTCCATATTTATCAGAGTGATTTCAAATCAAAACTTTTTCAAAATGGTCCTGTAAAGAATAATATACCAATTGTTAACAAGCTAGTAATGGATATAATTCAGATAGCTTAAATGTAACGGCTTTTGTATTTCCATTCAAACTGTTTCTATACCTTATCGTAAAATTTTTTATCTATGTTTTGTAGGGGAAGAGTGATGTTCCCCTCGACTGCAAAGACTGAAATGATTTTTCCATAAATTTGTGTTTTGGTTTGCTTATTATGTACTGTACACAGAAAATAGGGTTCTTTTCCAGAATAGATATCTTTTTACGCCATATAGATAATGTTTATTGAAAACCTATGTGGAAAAGATGCATTTTTCATTTCTAAACACCTGTTATGAGGATAGTATGATTCAAGAATAGGAATCCTTGGCTATCTAGATGTGGAAATGACATTCCATTTCAATTTTTACTTGAAGAAATACCAGTGGAGAGAATGTCCAGTCAGAGAATGAAGTATGAGCTAATTTCGAAAAGTTCCCAAACGTTATATAACTTTTAGATTTAGACCTAAAAAATTCAATGGTTTTATTGTCCAAGCACGTAGAATTACAAGACTTGGGCGTTAAAAAAATTATAAATTCAACTAACTGCTGATCAAAAGGGCATTCGTGGATATGGTCATTCTCTCCCATCGCTCCCATTAACCGATTGTATTCTTATTTTCTTGCGGAGTTTGCCAAGTTTGAGAATAAACTATAAATTAATACAAAAAAATTGTAAATTTTACTACTGTTAGAGAGTGTATTTTAGGATCTATCCTTGATAAGTTGCAATTTATTAAGTCGTTACCAAATAGAATGTTAGAGGTACTTGAAGATTGAAAAGATTTATGATATTTTTATTACTAAGTAGACAAAGGTAATAAAATCGTTCTTCTAGACGTTCATAATTGCACAGGCAACATTTTTCACCTGAATGATGAATACACATAGAAAAAATTACTAACGGATCCACTTGAACGTATAACAGATAGATTTATCGGAGTTGTGCAAGGGATTACAAGATTATTCAGTCATTCTTCTTATATAAATGACGAGTCCTTATTTACCAAAGTCCTAGGTAGTGAAATCGATGCCTCATATTTAGCCTTACCTTCACCTGAATTTATTTTTTATTAATTGATTTATATATTTCTGAGTCATATTTTACTTTTGATAAACTGTTCACTTTTAAATACATGGGGTTTCGTTTGTGTCTTTCGTTAGAGAGAACCTTTATGTATTTTTTGGAAACCGTTTATCAGAAATTTTGAGATTTTAAAATCACATGGGTGAGTTATGCTAATATCATTTTTGCTGTTATTCCGTGTTTTATTGATATTAATAACATTTTAGTTTAAATAATATCCCACCTCTCCTCAAATTCAAATTTTGAAAAGAAAATGATCATGAATTACCCTTCTTTTTTACGTTCGTAATCCGTTCTGAAGCTGGCTGTCCGAAATTAAAAGTTGAAAAAGAAAAAAAAAATAGTTTCAAATTAACATGTATTTTTGAACCATGCAATAACTAGAAAATTTTGGGGTTTTTCAGATCTTTAATCAAGTGCTTGTGATATTTGTGACCATGAATTTATTGAACATAACATTAGTAATCTTAAAGTTTTATGAAAGCATGGGTATGATTCTGAATTTATTGAGAGGGCATATCTCGAAGCATGATAAACATACATTGTAGTAAAAGCAATATTTTTGGATGATTTTGAAAACAATGGGAAATATCATACACAAATAATGAGGAACCCCTTATATTTGGTTTAAAGTGCCCTACTCGTATATATATGGAAATTTTTGGAAGTAGAATCTTAATCATTGATACTGTTAAATGGTATCGTTATATTGAGGAAATAATACCTGTGCGGCCTTAAATTAGAAATGTAGATACCTTTGGCGGTAGGTTGAATGTCTTTGTAGCGTTAATAGAGTTTCCTTTAGAGTTGGAGAATTATTATACCTCACCTTTTCTTGATTCGCCGTAAAAGCCAAAGTAATGATAGCGTTAAGTTTAGAGTATACTGGATACTAATCAATATCTCTTCCTATGTGCATTTCTATTAAAATTATAGTATTACAGTTAAGAAATCTGTACCCACTTCTATGATTTTGTAAAAATTACGAGTTAGCAACTTGAATATATTGATGATGATTTAAACTAAACTAGGAATATAGGCAAGCAATAAAAGTACCATGGAGCTGGGTTAGACGATGCACTAAGAACTGGAAAAATACCTTCTTTGGTCTTGACAAGAGAGAAATCCGATACACAAATATTTCTCGTAATGCTGTAGACTGATAATTTTAAAGGTATTCTCTACTTGTAAAAAATATTTTAATGTTATGGATTATTAACATCAATAACAAATTGAAAATATTCATCATAAAGAGTTTCCTTTACAGGACCGAACGATGCTTTTATAATATTCTCTGAAATTCATGTGAAATATTTTATATCTGTCAATTAGGTAAAGCTTTTGAAAAGAAAATTGTACAGCATAAGTGTAAAATATGACCAAGATGACAACAAATGTTTGTTTATGTTAGAGATAAAAATCATACTATCAATTGGTTCATTCCAATAACATATTAGAAAATAAAATAATTGCAGTCAGGATTTATAAAAGGTTATAATGATCATTTAAATATAGAGCACGGAATGTACAAACTCAATGCATTATTATTATTATTATTATTATTATTATTATTATTATTATTATTATTATTATTATTATTATTATTATTATTATTGTTTTTGTTGTTGTTTTTTGCAATCTACCAATGAAATATAATCAAAATAATGGTGTCCCTACTATAGACAAAATGACAAAAAAAAAGAAAGAAAGAAAAAAAAAAGCTACGGTACCGGCTTTGGCCTTCAGAGGGAGATAATCTTATAACAGGCCGTCGATTCCCAAAGTAGATTACAGGAATATGGTGGGGAGAGGTGTACAACGAAGTCCAAAAGTTGGCAACGTGTCATTTTGTCATAATGTACCGTCTCTGTTAATTTGATAAAATCCTAATAAAGTAACATTACCAACTACGCTTAAAGAATCTCATTTTGCTAACTTCCGAAAACTAAATGACTATTTAGGAGCTAAGAAAACAGCGGTTTTAATGAAAAAAAAAAAGATAAATGTCATTTAGGTTTACACCCTCTTAAGCATCAAAGGACATTAAGTATGTTTTAATTTCACTGGAGCGAAAAGGTAAGCAAGTTAGCTTAGCCTCAGAAACCAGTAATGAGGAAGATAGTGTTTCATTACTATGCTTATTGTCAAAAACATCAGTCAAAAGGGTCGCCTTTTTAAATAGACAGTTATTGACGAGGACATCTGGTTTAAACAAAGGAGGAACTGTTAAAATCTATACCAAAGAGTTGAGATTTAAGGGTAGTCCACCTATTATGTTCAGGTGTTGCACCAGAAAGGGTTTTTTTTTAATTACCAAATTGTATTCCTTTTCCGTTTAAGCATAAATTCATTGAGAAACGGCTCTTAGCTGAGTATACTGTAGTTATTCTATGTCAAATATATGATAAGATATCTGCAACCTTCATAAATTGGATTTTTTTTGTAAGATGGCCTGACTTTAGTGAAACATGGCATCTATCATAAGTTCTCTCAACAGCTGTTGCAAAAAGTTTCTTTTACCATCAGGGAAATTAGGGAAATGACCGGTATTGCTTGCATGCAACCTGCCGCAGACGGCTCTCCTCTGATAGTGAACTCACTTCATGGGTATGACACCTAACGGAACCTGTCCACGTCGCCATCCCTGATGTTGATAACTTGCCCATGAAGGACCTGATGACCAAAGTGCACGAAATTATGGGCAGCCACTTCACCATCTTCAAGACCTTCATGAATGGCTCCAGTCCTGACAAAGAGGAATAATCAACACTGACTGAAGCCGATGTGAATACGGTAAGACAAATACACCCACCCCTTGTCATAGTGGAGCAGGGACAAAGTCGCCTACCACCCACTTATGCCACCCCTCATTATTCCCGAACGAATGACCTCTCTAGCCACTTATAGACACCCATCAGCCACAGTTTTGCTACTACCACTCCAGATTCGTGGCTGCTGTGGAGAAATGTGCGGAGGGTTGGCAGTGGTCAATAAAACATGTAAGTTGGAAGCCATCACTTGTGGCAGTGGCCTCATCTGTCTTTAATCATTTATTTTTACGCGATGCAGTTACAGGTGTAGACACTGCTGCTTGTTGTTCCATCATAGGAAAGTCGCTCTCCAAGACACGACGTTGTCATTCTAAGCCTGCTGACATCCACCTGGTAGATGCCGCCAACGGATCCAAGATCCCCACCCACAGGCACCAGACACACATTATCATTTGAAAGCACCAAATACCAATGGAAATTCCACTTTACCAACTCAACATTGACACTACTTGGTGTGGATTTCCTTGCACGTTTCCACCTCCTGGTTAATGTGGTTCATCGAAATTGGTCATGCGGACACATAATCCTCGACACCTTTTCAACCTGCTCACTCCGACCTGGCTCTCCACATCGGCGCACCCACGGATGTCTACGCCCACCACCTCATGTCATACTTGGAATTCTTTCATTCTGAACTTCACCATATGGCCACAGTTCCCACCAAGCGCAATATTTATCACCATATCAAGATAACGGGGCCCCCAATGTTGGCCAGATTCAGGCATCTGGCCCCAGATTGTTTGGCAGCTGCTAAACAAACATTCACCAAAATGAAAGAAATAGAGTTTTGCCTAAAGGCCTCAAGCCATTGGCTGTCGCCTTTACACATTGTGCTGAAGAATGATGGCTCCCTACTCCCTTCTGGGAATTACAGGCATCAGAACATGCAGACAGAACTGGATCACTACACCCCACTAAGATCGCCAACTTTATCTCCTCCTTGCACAAATCGAAGTTTTTCTCAAAGCTCGATCTCTTGAAGGGGTCTTATCAGGTGCCCATAAACCAAGAAGACATCACCACCCCCTTCCGTACATACACCATCAATTACTCTTGTTTTGGCCTTCGCAATACTGGGGCCACTTTTCAATGCCTCATGGATGGCATCTTAGGGTATCTTCTCTTCTGCATAAGTTACCGGGACGACATACTTGTATCCTCTTCCTTTAAAGAGGAATACTTTTATCATCTTCACATCTTTCTCGACCGCCTACAACAGCCTTACAGTCCATTATTATATGTGTACCTTTGGTGCCAATGAAGTATCGTGTATCGTTCTTAGTGCACCGCATCACTACAGAAGGTGTCCAACACCCCTCTCAGAAGATATCAGCCGTTCAGAACATCCCTATGTCCTCGACAATCAAAGGACTACAAGAATTCTTGAGCAGGATCAACTATTATCACGGGTTTCTGCCAGCCATTCCTACCACTCTTGGCCCCCTGTATGCCTCCCTCATGGCAATTGAAAAGACCTGGAGTCGGGTCCCCTTCAAGATGAGGTCTTCCGCAATGCAATGGATGCCCTATCAACTGCTGGTGCTCTTACTTTTCCTATGCCACATACCCCTCTCCTCTCCACTGATGCCAGGGACGTCACTATTGGTGCAATAAAAGCAGGTCGTCAATGGCTGGCTCCATCCTTCCAGTGGCCTTCTTCAGTAGAAAAACTGTCCAAGGCCGATTCCAGCTACTCTATCTTCGGCTAAGAATTACTAGTTGTGCATTTGGCTGTCCATCACTTTTACCACTTCTTAGAAGGTACACCCCTCGTCATTTGCACAGACCAGAGGCCTCTGATGTATGCTTTTACTCGACAGTCCAGCACCTGGTCCGCCCGTTAACGCCGACTTCTCTCCTCTGTGGCTGAATACAACTGCACCCTTCAGCATGTTCCTTGGAAAATTAATTCTGTTACCAATGCCCTATCAAAAAACACAATGACAACCATTCACCTGGGCAGAAGCCAAACGAAAAGATCCAAAGTATCAAGCATATATGACATCCTGCACATCCCTCCGTTGGGAAGACGTCACCCTCAATGACTCTAAAGACACCCTCTTCTGTGACATCAGTATTTATGAACCAGGACCATGAATACCTGATCCCATGAGCCATCAGGTGTTTGATTTCATCCATGGTCTCTCGCATCCCTCGCGCCGATCCACTGCACAGCTACTGAAGGCAAAGTTAATTTGACAGTGCATTACTAAGGATGCTGAGGATTGGGTCTGCGTCTCTACTCCATGCCAAAATTCAAAAGTACATCGACACATGGATTCAGGAGTGGGCACCTTTCCTCAACCTCAGCGTCATTTTGCCCATATTCATGTCGATGTAGCAGGTCCCCTACTCATTACCTGTTAACTGTCATTGGTCATTCTACTCATTGGCCTGTAGCCATTTTCATGCAGTCTGCAACGTCTGCCTCGTGTACATCTGTCTTATCCTCAGGGTGGATGGTGAGATTTTGTATCCCTGAGTGTATTACTTCTGACACGGGTACCACTTAAACCTCGCAATTGTGAACATCATTATCAAATCTCCTGGGCATCACCATACATCAGACTACTACCTACAATCCTGCAGCCAATGGAATGGTTGAACATTTTTATCACACCCTCAAAGCAGCTTTGATGTCCTACTGCAATGACTCCAACTGGTTTACTCGGCTTCCCTGGGTCCTCCTGGGACTGAGGACCACACCTAAAGCATGGATGTCTCTGCAAGCTCCTTTGATAATCTCCAGCGGCTAGGTTATGTTGTAGGAAATTACACTTCATGCCGTCAAGTGTATAGGCTTCCTGTGATGCAATGTACAACGGCAGATTTGCAATCAGCAAGGCACGTTTTCCTGCTCACTAGCACTAGTAAGCCACTGCTAATCTACCTTTAGATGGGACCTTTCCTTCTGATTGTCACACACCAAATACTTTCTTAATTAACATTTGTGGCAAAGATGACCATGTCTCCATTGATCACCTAAAATCCGCATAACACCTGCAAGCTGACCCGCCTACAGGGCGCCTCTCAAGAGAAGGGCGCCCTCTTTCACATGCATTTATTCAGGAGGGAGCCATGTACCGCCCATGTTTCATACACGCTTGTACACTGTAATGCCATTGACTTTTTTCCATCTCTTGCTTTTCCTCGCACTGATTATAGAACCTGTATAAGCTTGCTTGCATATGTAATTAGTTTATATGAATTTGTAACAATCGTGCTTGGAACTGATTGTATATAAACTCATTATCTGTTGAATAATGTTTACTTGCATTCACCTCGCCTCTCTGTTAACAGGCACCTCCCACACAGAAGCCATAGATTCAAACGTCTGTTAATACGCTGAAGGGAGTGGAATTGACCTCATTTAAAAGATCCAGAATTCAGGAATTAAGTTATATCTCAGTAATAATGATTTTCTTTATGAAGGTATTTATATTAGGTGGCTATGAATGATTTTACTAACATCATAAGAAAATGTGTAAATGCAAAGTTTTTGTATTAAAAACATCATTAGGTGCATATTGGGTCTGAGATTTGGTGATATACCACGTGACCTTCACCTGTTAATGGTACCTAAGGTTGGGTATCAAAAGGTTAGTTTTAGATAGATGAGGACATATTTCTTAATGAGTTTAGCTACGATTTCCTACGGAAGGCAAATAAAAGTTAGGTTTCTTTTAGGCTCTGATATCTCTGTTCTCTTTGACATCTTTTATGGTATTATAATTTGGTTTGTGCTTAAGGAACTTAAGTGAAAATATAACTAATTGTGTTTGAACTGTTCATAAGGAACTAAAATTTTAATAAATTCTTTTAACTTGGTGCATTTTTGTGTTTTGAATTGATTTAATAAAATGAAGTGTTAACAAAGACTGAAACAGATGTTTGCATTGTCGATGTAAAGCCAGCAGATTTGATGGATGACAAGGGATGAATTGTGAAAGATGACAAGAAATTCAAGGTAGTATGTGGTAGTACACTTTTTGCAGATAGCCGTAAACTCGAAACAACAATAAGTGTAGTAGAAAGTAATCAAGTCCTAACCATTATGGATGGGGTATATAAAAGGACTTGGTGCCCGCTGTGAAGTTTTCCTGTAATACTGTGAATATTGTATTAGCAAACTTAACAGTATATTGGTAACCAGAACCTCAAGTTGATATAAAACTTGATACTTTACATGTAAATTAACAGCGATATATCTAGATACTCCATTCTTTTGCCTTATCATTGGTGATATTCCAGGTTCTTCAGAAGGTTTAAAACTAGAATCTGGAATATATGCTGTAGTAACCTGTAGTCAAGATAAACAGAAAAAGGAATATTACCAACGCTCGCAATAGCTAAACTCAGCAAGATGTGTCAAGATAAAGAAATCAGGTATCATAAAAAAGAATGTACATCCTTCAATAACATAAGGAAGCATTCTGGTGAAGAAAGAGTGATGCTGATAAAGGAAGAGAGTTTACCCATAAGAAGTCTGAAAAAGTCTTCCAATTCCTTATAAAGAGTGGAAAGCTCTATAGGAAATCGCAAGTAAGATATAGTAAAAAGGATTAGCTGATTGTATTCCAGGTGAGGCTTTGATGGATTTATTTCATGCAGGTATACGTAAAACATGAAAAAGAATCTTAAATATTTAAGGTCCTCTGGCCTGGTGTATCACTAGGTATTGTAATTGCTGTGACATATGGCAAGAAACTGTGGACAAGGGAAAGGTTATTTGAGCGACGTTTGGAGAGATGAGATACTATAAGAAGTAGAGTTCATTAATTTCTTTGTAGTTTAGACTGCGTTCGGGTAGTTGCAACATTGGGTGCTTCAATCAGGTCTTCAGTTGATTATTATTGGTATACAATCAACATAAGCGATGTCGTATAACAGCTAATTGATATGAATTCTTTGAAATCATTGGGATTGCCTGTGAGTTAGGGAAAACGATAAGTCATCTTGTCAGTGTTCGGAGTCGATTCTTGTTCCTGAGAGGCAGTTTTGAAGATCTACCGTAAGTTTGTCTTTTTCTGCATCATC
>NC_090725.1:19813212-19823212 GCF_036898095.1 Palaemon carinicauda | reverse complement strand
TATATATATTAAAACCTTTCCTTCATAAAAATGAATTCAATCCTTACTTTATGCCGCGCATATCAACCAAAAATAAATACTTATCATTCACATTTTCAGCGAGCTGCATCTCATTCTCATTTTTCTTTAAACAAAAGATGCTGCAGAGGCGAGAAATCCATTCTTATTTTGCGGGAAAAATATCTTACTTTCTTTTACACAAAGAACGCGAAGGCAATGCTGTTCGAAAAACATTTCATAAGAAGATTGTTTTATTTATCTTTCGTCACCAAATTTTATTTCACATAAGAACTGAGAATTCATATATTCTGAGGTAGCATAAGTCTATGATTAAACTTGCTGTTTTATTCGGCTTGTGGATTTAGTGTTTTTATTTTACTCGGTTTGTGTCTTATTTCTGTTTCTACAGGGCTTGGAATTTGTTGTACTATTTTTTACTCTCCTGGTGGTTGCTTTGTACTGTTTCTATTCAGGTTGTCATTTTTAGTAGTGTATCTACTCGGGCTTGATTGACGTTGTTTTCCAGCATTCTTTCCCACTCTATTTTTCTTTTTTCGCTACTATGATTGTGATTGTTCAGTCTTGTTTATTCTCGACTTGGGATTTCTTTTAGTACTATTCCTACTTGACTTGTGGTGTTTCAGTGTTGTTTCTAATCAGTTGTGGTTTTTAGCACAATTTCTACTCGGCGTCTGGTTTATTAGTATTATTTCTATTCATGGCATATAGTTTTTAGTACACTTTCCATACTCGTCTTGTGGTTGATTAGTACCGTTTCTACCAGACTTGCGGTTTTTAGTAATGTATCATTTCAGCTTTTGGCTTTGTAGCACTATTCGCACGTGACTCTTAGTATTTTTTTACATGGGCTTGTGGTACAGTTTCTATTCATCTCGGTGTAGTTTTGTATTAGTTCTACTTGCCAGGGGTTTGAATTTGGAGTATCCTTCTTCTAGAACAGTTGCTTAACATACCTAAAGAGTATATTTCACCCTAACCAAGAGAAAAGAAGCCACTGAACAATTACAGTGCAGTAGTTAACCCTTAATTTTTTGTTTAGAACTATTTCTACTGGGCTTGTTGTTAAGTACTGTTTCTAATCATCTTAATGATGTTTAGTACTGCTTCTACTTGTCTTGTTGGTTTTTAGTACTGCCTTTACTTGGGTGGTTGTTATTTAGTATTGCTTATACTCCAATTATTTTGGTGTCTAGTAATGTTTCTACTTGGCTTGTAATTTTTACTATCCCTTATACTCTGCATGTTTTCAGCATGGATCTACCTGGCTTATGAGTGTTTAGTACTGTTTCTCATTACCCTGTGGATTTATGATATAATTTCACTAGGCTTGTAGCTGTGTAGTACTGTTTCTACTCGCCGTTGGTTTTTAGTACTGTTTCTTCTCGGATTATGTTAAATAGTATTGTTTCTACTCAACTTGTTAGTTTAGTATTGTGTTACTGAAATTTTAGTTGTTTAGTTCTGTTTCTAATCATCTTGCCATTCTTAGTACTTCTTTCTCGCTTTGCCTTTTTTTTTAGTATCATTTATACTCGGTTTGTAGATTTGATTACTATTTCTCTACTCAGCTAGATTTGTTATTAATAGTTTTAATTGGCTTGTGGTATCTTAGTACTGTTTCTATTTGACTTTAGGGATATCTTTACTTATTCTACTTAAGTAGTTTTTCAATACCATTGCTACTCCGATTGTGGTTCTTTAAAACATTTTTCTCTTTGACTTGTGTACATTAGTACTGTTTCTACTGGTCTTGTAGTTGTTTATTGGAATGATTGGTGACTCGCAATTTTTGGTGTCCAAAGCTTAAGGTGCTCCTAATATCTGGAAGATTTTGCTCGTAAATACAACTGTACTATACTCTTGACTAAGAATCCGCTGTTTAGGGGTTCCTATTGTTCTTCCTGCCGAATTATAATAAGCCATTCCCTGGCTATTCTTCATTCTAGCAGCCTAGCTTAAATGCTGACGGTGCTTGAGAACATGTGTTCAATATCTAGGAGATTGTATATCACAACCGATATCACTTACCTTTCAAGCTCTTGACAACTTTGAACCTTTCAAAGGAGAAGACTTACAATTAACTGAAAATATCTTATTAAAATAGTTCTTCATAATGTTAAAATAAACTTATTACCAACTATTCTGAACGATTTACTGAGTATCTTCTTTGAAATTCCTTTAAATTCTTGACCTTAGCCATTCTTATATCCTAACAATGTCTGCTAAGAAAATTTTTCATATTAACTCTGAACCCCTTCCATTTGACGATTTTCCTGACATAGCTTTCTTATATCCTCTACATTCGGCAAAAATTTAACCTGCAAAGTCCGGCTACTGATTATTGAATTCACTTAAAGACACTATCTATTTACTTGTATCATTGTTTCTATATATCCTCTCACTTGATTGTAACTTTGCTCTAAAATTACCTATTGTTCTCCTAAAAAGAACCTTTTTAGATCACGGCAATCATGATTTTCTATTTGTTTCTTGTAACTATTTTTTAGTTGTGGAATAACACGATCATAGATTTTTTTTTCTTTGGCACTTTTACATTGATTAAAATCACGAGTGTTAGTGATATATATTCATCATAAATAACCACGTGTTGCAAATTCACAATTCAACTATCATGGTGAAGATGGGTTTATTTCAAGTTTAAGAGAAGATTCCTAAATTCAACAGGAATATGTATGGTGACTTGTCATAAACTTATATCTCTCTTGATAGCTCAGTCGGTAGAGTCCTCGCAGATATGGTTTCGGCTGAGAGACACGGGTTCTAATCTCTACCCAGCCAGAAGCTCTTTTCATAAATTAATTCCAGTGGATATATATTCCCAAGGTAGAATTCGATATCAAATGATTGTGGTTATTATTTACATTGATTAAAATCATATAGTGATATATATTCATCATAAATAACCACGTGTTGCAAACTCACAATTCAACTATCATGGTGGAGATGGGTTTATTTCAATTCTAAGAACAGATTCCTAAATTCGACAAGAATATGTATGGTGACTTGTCATGGTCTTATATCTCTCTTGATAGCTCAGTTGGTAGAGACCTCGGAGGCAGGGTTTCTGCTGAGAGACAGGGATTCGAATCTCTGCCCAGCCAGAAGCTATTATCATGAAGGAATTGCAGTGGATATATATTCCCAAGGTAAATTCGATAGTAAATGCCATTGTGGTGTGTATATATATATATATATATATATATATATATATATATATATATATATATATATATGTATATATATATATATACATATATATATATATATATATATATATATATATATATATATATATATATATATATATATATATATATATAAAATAAGCCATATATATTTTTGATATATTAATGTCTGGATTCTCTTAATGACCTCGGGATCAGAGCCCCAGGCGAAATCACACAAAGACATAAGCTTGTGATCGGCCGGGAATCGAACCCTGATCGGCAAGCTTGTATAGACAGTGACTAAACCACGTGGCCAAGTGGTTTAGTCACTGTCTATACAAGCTTGCCGACCAGGATTCGATTCCCGGCCGGTCACAAGCTCTTGTCTTTGTGTGATTTCGCCTGGGGCTCTGATCCCGAGGTCTTTAAGAGAATCCAGACATTAATGTATCAAAAATATATATGGCTTATTTTTTTAATATGAAAAACACGTATAAATGTGCAAAATTTATCATATATATATATATATATATATATATATATATATATATATATATATATATATATATATATATATATATATATATATATCATAAACCCTCCCTCCATAATTCGAACATTATTATGAGAGTTATCAGATTTCCATTTCCAAGCAGAATGCGAAGGCGAAGACTATTTAGGCAACAGATGCTCTGAATGATGCTATATAGGGGAAGTCATAAACAGAACCTTACGACAGACGTGCCGACAAGACATATTTCTCTCTCTCTCTCTCTCTCTCTCTCTCTCTCTCTCTCTCTCTCTCTCTCTCTCTCTCTCTCTCTCTCTCGTTTGTGTGTGTTTTGTGTGTATGGATCATTTGCATATTGGTGAGTATGTCTCAAAACCTTGATAGCCCCATTTGTTTTATTATAGCAAAAGATACATATTCCACATATAATTTTTAGTAGAATTTTTAGGGATTTCTTTTCAAAAAATTTTTTTCATAAGTTATAACCCATTCATAATATTTGTGTAGCTACAAGTTACAATAACAGGCAATAGCTAATTTATATTATAAAGGTTTGTTGACTAAAGATAATGTTTAAGGTTTTGATGTTTTGTTCTATCTAGATTTCCTGTTGTGGTCTAGAAAGCTTTTGTGAAGTAAATTGTATTGCATTACAGATAAACAAACGGTTGAGTTTGCGTTTCAAGATTATTTTGATAGATGAACTGAGGGACATTAATGCAACGAACATAACATCTGACTTAGATACCTTTAGAATACGTAATGCTGATGCATATTCAATGCACGTTGATATTACTTTAAAAAACACCTTGAGTGTAAGGGACCACCATTTACCTAAGCTTTATCGACATACCAGTCGTTATGATCTCAATCGACTTACGAATTTACGGCTCACGCATTTGGATTTGCCATGTCTATCATATTCTTTAGGATGAGCCACTATCTCACTTTTCCTATATTTCTTATTTCTTCGTACTTCGACTGTGCTTCAGTTTGTAAGTTAGTCCCTTCTCACTTCCGTTATATGATTAAAAAAGGAAAAGACCACTTTCCAAAAGCATGCTATGTCCCAGACCCGTGTTATCCTGATAACCCCGAAGGACCCAAAGACTGAGCCATATACAATGGTGTCAGCTTCAGTAAGGATGTCTGACAACCCAGCAAGGATCATTAGGAAGGTCGTGAGGTGTGCAGTGGACCAATCACAGCTACAATATTTTGGAATGCCTCTGGTTGCTTCCACATGATTTCTTGTACTTTACCATAGATTGCAAGATCCATAACAATGATTTTTTCTTTCTGACCTAGCGTTCTTCCATTTTGGATGGATTGCATCAGTATCGTGTACACTATGGAGAGCTTAGTGGGAAATGCCTTTTTGACCGGGCAGTACTCATGTTACCTAAAACTGGAATATTGTTCCTAACAGCTGCATTGAATCCACACCAACCTGGAACTAACTGTGGTTCTACTGGTGCATCATCATCATCATGCTAACTTTCTAGCACGCACCAAGCTGTGTCCTTCAGCCTAACCTCATCTACATGATTTGAAAAAAAAAAAATAATAAATAAATCTTCATGACATCTGATAGCCCTATTACCAGGAATGCATCGCTTTCCAGAATTTTATGGGAATATCTTTCTGGGCTGTGGAATAAATAATCTTCAACACTTTACTTTAGTCGACATGATACCTATCATAGATGTAGTGAAAACAGCAGCAGCAGACCTCTCTCAATGATGATCTCATTGGTGCAATGTGTGGTACCATGCCCACTGAATGTTTCTTCACTTATATCATCGTTATGACAACACAAGGTACTTCAGTTTATATGTTAGGAGGAATATATATTAGGTCTTCTTCCTCAACTAACTTCAGATATCTCTCTACCATTGATGTCTCCACTGTTTGACAGCGAGTGACCGAAGTGGTTAAGTATTTCAACCATCTGTGAACTTCTAATCAGATAACTCAGTCAGGGGTAACGCAACGTGTTCAGGTGTCTTCACTCTTCCAGCTGAAATAGTGTAATAGATCCTAGGTTATTGACAGGGCATTCCAATGATATTTGTCTGAAAGCTTTAACATTTCTGAAGAAATAATCCCATCATTATAATCTATGCACAGTGTCCATGCCAAGAGGTTATATGCCAGGTTAGGAATGTTAACATTGTTCCTTGCCAGGTATTCAGGTATTATGGACATCCATTAACGCTGCTCGGATAATTTGTGCACATCTAAATTTTCATTTACCTTGTTGTTCTCATCCAAACGAGATAGAGGTGCTGGATGAGAGTCACTCATGAAAGTTGCTGAAACTGCATGTCTAGGAGATATATTCTCTGAGAAGATGATTTAAAATTCATCAAAAATGAATACTATTATATAGAATATGCCAAAAATGATTAGAATTGTATAAAATGCACTCTCATAAAAAAAATGAGAATCACAACTAAAAATGTGTTTAAATTAAAACAATATGAATATGCAATTGATAGAAAATTCATTTTGATGCCATTTTTTTCTTGAGCTAAAGGTGTGATGAATTAATTATTTGGAAGTAGGTATAAATATTATAATAAAAGAAAACAAGGAACGACACTTGCGCACATATTAAGAACACTAATAATGTGGTACACTTTTGCCTAAAAAAATTAATAATTAGGCATAACGTTGAAGAATGAATGAATTTTCACCGTAATAAATAGAATTATATGATTGTTTTTTTGTCTCTTAAATGTCAATACAAGCTTATCCAATCTATCACTTACAAAAGTTTCTGGTGAAAATTACTTGCCAGGTTGTGCCAATGATAAGGGAAAATAATGTCCTACATGATCTAGGAACCTGCTGGTAGCATCAACGTAAAGTTACAAGCAGCGTGCAAAATTGCACAATTACTGATTTGGCCCATGGGCTATAAAGTATGAAATTCAATGTGTTTGTGTTGCTGCTTTGCTTTCAGCCAGACATTACCCATGACCTTATGTTTGTAAGCATATGACTTTTTACACCAGAATCGGTATGAAATATTACATAATCTCTTTTCATACTTAATGGCGAAGGTAGATTTCGTATATTGTACTACGTCCTCAGAGCTTGAAATATGGTATCAGTCTCTTAATGTTGTGTGAAGTAAAGTAACCATAGTGACAAATGGCTAAATCTTCAACAATATCACCAAATTTTAGTCTCTTAAAGAGGATCTCACAGTTTCATCGAAATATGTCCCTCCTTGGAAATATTTTGTTAATCGACTCGTATTCAGATAGCCGAGTAAAAACAGTAATCCCTAATAATTTTATTTATGATGATAATATAAGAGGAGTACATTTCGAAAGGTGGTAGTTTTTTTTTTACTTCTGTTCAGTAAAGAAGGGTTTGTTAATTACAATTGATTGCCTTGTTTTCAATCCCAACGAGAGCAGTTATCCCCTTCAACTGTTTAAGAAGTGTGATGATGGTATTCTGCTTAATTGGAACTCAAGCCCATATTAACTTTATTTTCATTCACCTCATATTTTCGGGTAAAATAATTTTCCTCCTAATTTTGCAAGCAATGATTTAGTAAATTACACATGACAAACTTTTTTTTTTATACTTGCAACCGTGTATGCTTCCTTGTCTTATAATTATGATAAAAAAAAATAGTATTTAACATGCAACCATTACCCACAGATCCTCTTTAATATCCTTTTGACTTATTGGTACATGACAATAATTGGTATTTCATCAGCAAACAGGGTGTTGAATCCTACCACCTCTTCCATCCCAGAGCAAATCCGCATCGGTTATTGCGCTTAAGCCTAAATCATATCTGCCTATAGAGAACCTTTTGGAACTGTTTGCATTTGTTTATTAATTGTTAAGAATGGAATTTACATCAGCATTTCTCTGTTTTATTGCAAATGATTACATAGATCTGTTATGTAAACATTGGTATTGAAATAGGCTTTTTCTAATTTTGCTACAAAAATGGCCTTTTAATTACATAAGCCCTTGTTTCCCCATACACAATAAATTCAATATATAGCGCCAGAGCCGAGCACTGGTCCGCATCAACATCGTCAATTTTGGATGGGAATGGAATGGGATGGTTTCTGGACTTGAATATTCATGGAAATCCTCTTTGTGCTTATACGCAAGGCTTATTTGGTTTACGGATGTTTTCCATCTATTGGTTCGTACCCAAGACTGTGTTCACCACAAGCGTGTCCCTGCAAGCGCTACGTCTGGTGGGTGGAAATTAATCTTAATTTATTCTTCACAAGAGTCTCTAGTTTCAGTTTTGGAAATAAATCTCTTGAGATAACCTTAATGACTGAATATGTTTGGCATGATATATTAAGACTTGGTCAGGTCATGGATTTTAATTCTTGTTTCCCACTTAAATGATCTTAGTCTTCTCTTCATGGTGGTCCAAGGCAGTGAAAGTACCGTAGTCCCCTCTTGGATTAGGTGACTTTTCAACTTTCCTAACCTATAGTTAACGCGTATTATAACGTCACTATAGATGACGAACACTCGAGTATTAATTACCTACATAAAACAAACGCGAATGTAGAGTTAAGAAAGTGATTGAAAGTGTCTGGAAAATAGAAATGAGGAATCATACAATGGAATAAATTTGCTCGAAACCTTGTTTTTCCCGTTAATTTCTAACTCGGGTTTTCACTATATCAGAATCTGACGAACCAAACACAAAGACATTTCTGATAAGACTAATACAAGACTTGCAATTCATATATTATTTATCCCTCTTATGGCTTATTTCGTGAGATTATTAACGTTATGTAAAAGGGAAATCCATGAATATGTTCCAAATTATAATCTCCATTTTTTTCTAAGCTATTAATAGTTGATAACCTGAGGTGGCATGTAAATATAATGTATAGGAGTACGTAGCATTAACAATCATAGAACGGAACTTACATTGGCACAGGAGTGAATTCTTTTGCAAATGTATTCATTTTACAGGTTCGATACTACATGTAAAGAAAATACATACCGGAGTATATTTTTATATGGGGAAATATAGATATGTATGCAGTTTTTTTGTACATAAAAATTTACATTTATATTAAAAGAAATAAGATTACCTCGGAATTGTAAGAATTCCTGGTAAGATACAAATTTGTGGTTTATCGCTGTGTTCTGAAAACTTTAAACTAGATTCACGGTATATATAGCTATGTATAAAATGGAGAATGGCTGTCTGCTAAAGAAGGTGATGAATGCAAGAGTTGATGGGAGAAGTACAAGAGGAAGGCCAAGGTTTGGGTGGATGGATGGTGTGAAGAAAGCTCTGGGTGATAGGAGGATAGATGTGAGAGAGGCAAGAGAGCGTGCTAGAAATAGGAATGAATGGCGAGCGATTGTGACGCAGTTCCGGTAGGCCCTGCTGCTTCCTCCGGTGCCTTAGATGACCGCGGGGGTAGCAGCAGTAGGGGACTCAGCAGTATGAAGCTTCATCTGTGGTGGAAATGTGGGAGGTTGTGCTGTGGCACCCTAGCAGTACCAGCTGAACTCGGCTGAGTCCCTGGTTAGGCTGGAGGAACGTAGAGAGTAGAGGTCCCCTTTTTTGTTTCGTTTCTTGTTGATGTCAGCTACCCCCCAAAATTGGGGGAAGTGCCTTTGGTATATGTATGTATGTATAAAATGTAATAAACTTTTATCGCCCTTATTTATTCATCGATTTACGATATATATAGCTATGTATAAAATGTAATAAACTTTTATCTCCCTTATTTATTCGTCGATTTACGGTATATATAGCTATGTATAAAATGCAATTAACTTTTATCGCCCTTATTTATTCATCGACGTTCATTACAATTTCGAAAACATTCAGTGGCTAATAATGTCCTGTGGTAATTTATAAGATCAGAATATGATAGAAGCTCGAAAGGAAATTTTTCCTTGGTACATATTTTGCATGAAGATGATTGACATTAATTGGATTGGGTGTAGCTGCTTCGACACATCATCCGATGTTTTTGGGCTTCTTTTACAAAAGGGGAAAACTTGGAGGTAATCGGGAAATTGCTTCCAAAAGTCTCTAATGATGTGCCTTTATCCGTGTTTCTAAAATCAGACATGCTGAAAATAAAATGCAGTAGTACAAAACCCTGAAAAGCTTACTTATATGTATATGAAAAGCTACTAAATCTAGAAATAAAATATTCTACATAGAAGTTAAAGAAAATAGAAAGCTGTTATCTATTCTACATATATAAAGAAAGTTGTTTTATGCTGTATATAAATAATTGGAAGGTGA
>NC_090725.1:19805712-19808212 GCF_036898095.1 Palaemon carinicauda | reverse complement strand
TATATATATATATATATATTAGCATAGGCCTGTTAGATATGCATTTAAGGCTTTATTATAGGCACGTTATCATATCCATTGTAGCCGAACATTTAATTTTCCTGTTAATTATTTATATTTATAAAAATATTCTATGTCATTTTTACTTGACTGAATTATTTGAATAGTAAATTGGCAGTGCGTAAGATATAACATGTAGTGCATCTAAAACTGTGTTACTAACTTTTCTCATATTAACAGTGTATGTTATTTTGCTCAAGCCATTATGCCAAAGGGGAAAATAGCTCCCATCAGTTATAATATTTATAAAATGGGGTAAATTTATTAAATGGCCGATAGCCACTAGTCACATTCCGCTATATAGTTTAGAAGACCTCTGGAGAAAGTCATGCAGTTGTACCAACCGTGTGTCACACGATCGTACATAGTTCATTTTGTGAATATATTATGCTTGTATCTTCGCTCTTCCCTCGCACTAAAAAGAACCTGAATAACCATGCCTCTATAATAAACTCACTCAGTTGCTTTCATCCTGTCTTTGAGTCACAACCTTCTCTCGGCTCGTCACACAGTGCAATGATTTCTACCACACTCTTATTTCGGAGGCTTAATCGTCTTTAGAACATTAGCTCATATGCCTATATTCAAAAAGAATGTATTTAAAATTATATGTGTTTGTAAGAAATTATTTAATATTAACAGTTCATTTAATCTATATACCCCATGTCAATTATCTATCGCACCAACAATTATATATAGAGTTATATGTCTTATGTCTGAAACACTGACTAAACTGCGTAAGTGTTCCTTCCAAGTCATTTTACAAATAATTTTCCTGTGAAAAGACACTAAAATAATCATCAAGTTATATTTATGGTATCCATTCCCATTTCATGACATATATATATATATATATATATATATATATATATATATATATATATATATATATATATATATATATATACATATATATATGTGTATATATATATATATATATATATATATGTGCATATATATATATATTTATATATATATATATATATATATATATATATATATATGCATATATATATATATATATATATATATATAGAATATATATATATATATATATATATATATATATATATATATATATATATATATATATACATATATATACATTTTATATATATATATATATATATATATATATATACATGTATATATATACATGTATATATATACACATATATATATATATATACATTTTATATATATATATATATATATATATATATATATATACATGTATATATATACACATATATATATGTATATATATCATATATATTATATATATATTGTATATTATATATAATATATATATATATATATATATATATATATATATATATATATAATCATCATCATCATCATCATAAGCCGTTGCTAGTCATTTACGGTACAAAAGCCTCGGACGTGTCCTTCCACTCGTGCTTATTTAGGTCTTTAAAAGTCAGTCTACACCCGCATTTTTTTAGCTTGTCAATCCATCGTCTTTTCTCCCTTCCCCTGTGTCGTTTGCAATCTTTAGGTATCCTTGCTATTATTTTCATTGTCCTCTCTTATCTGCCATTCCCAATACACATCCGGCCCATGTTCCCTTTTTTTATATATATACTGTATACCCGTTAGAATACCTTCTATTTTTGTTTGTTCCCGTATCCATGTTGCTCTTATTTTATCTCTAAATGTTATTCCCTTGGCACTCCCAGATGAGGGCATGCATTTCTGTCCAACATTCGCCCAAAGTCATATATTCCCAAGGAACTTTCGAACAAGGTGCTTCCTGTCAAGGACTTAGTGGTCAGCAAGTCTGCATGGCGAAGTTCCCTGCATCATTAACTGTCGGAGTTGAAGAAACATATAATTCACATCCAGGTGTTTTACAACGTGACTAGAGGGGGTGTAGACACATTCTATCAGATGTTCACCGAGTCTGTTTTACGGGATATTGGATATAATAAGGTAAATTCTTATATTCTCTATTCAAGCATGCCCTTCTCAAAGTTGATTCAAAGGCAAACGTTTCCCAAGGAGATCACCACTGATTTTTGTGCTCCCTTAGTAAATCATCGGTTGTACACGTCAACTAAATTGTCGAAGGGACTGTCATCACTCATGGCTGAGACGTTCAAGCTGATCGACATCGACCCAAGACCTCCGCTTCTCAGTGGCCACATCGAGCTGCCAAAAAGAAATCGCTGCCAAAAGCTGCCCACCCAAGGACAACCACAATACAAACAATACTTGCTTGAGGTGAAGGAAGCCTGTCTGCCTGCAGCATCAAACTGTCTTGTGTCCCAGCTGTACTCAATGGTTAATGTAAGTTACAAAATGAAACTTTAATTCTTACTACTGATTTGCATGGATACTACAATTTTAATCTTTACAAAAAGGACATCATTCACTTTTTACATGAAATATTCCATTATTTAAACTTTTTTCGAATTCA
>NC_090725.1:19788212-19793212 GCF_036898095.1 Palaemon carinicauda | reverse complement strand
GCAAAGAGGTCTATCTGCAGTTCTGGGACTTGATTCAGAATGAAGGAGAATGATCCTGCGTCTAAGGACCATTCCGACTCTATCGGTGTGAACCTGGATAGAGCGTCCGCTGTCAGGTTGCGGACTCCTTGAAGGTGAACTGCCGACAGGTACCACTTCTTCTTTTCCGCCAATCGGAAAATGGCCAACATCACCTGGTTGAGAGGTGGTGACCTCGACCCTTGTCGATTCAAGCATCTCACAACTACCTCGCTGTCCATCACCAATCTTATGTGGATCGAGTGACGCGGGGAGACTTTCTTTAAGGTAAGGAGCACTGCCATAGCTTATAGAAAGTTTATGTGAAATGTCCTGAATAGCTTGGACCCAGTCCCCTGGACTTTTTTCCGATGAGAGTGACCTCCCCATCCCTCCTTTGAGGCGTCTGAGTGAATCGTCATCGACGAGGGAGGTGGCTGAAGAAGAACCGACTTCTTTAGATGTCTGGCTTGGGACCAAGGCCTGAGAAGAGTACGTAGCCGAGGCGGCACTGGTCTTCTCAGATCTCTTCGCGCGTTTGATGCATACCTTCTCCAAACTCCGGTTGCATCCTTTAGCTGTGCTCTTAGCACTGGGTCTGTCACCGAAGCGAACTGGAGAGAGCCTAGTACCCTCTCCTGTTCGCGTCTTGATATCCTTTCGGAATCTAGAAGTCTTTTGACAGAACCCGCTATCTCCTTCCTTTTCTTGGCCGGGATGGAGAAACGGTGTGACAAAAGGTCCCAGTGGATTCCCAGCCACTGGAACTTTTGAGATGGAGAAAGTCGAGACTTTTTTTCTGTTGATCTTGAAGCCTAGGTACTCTAGGAACTGGATCACTTGACTGGAAGCTTGCAAGCATTCTGTCTCGGATGCTGCCCACACCAGCCAGTCATCCAGGTAGGCTACTACCTGAATTCCCTTTAGGCGTAATTGTTTGAGAGCTGCGCTCGCAAGCTTCGTGAAAATCCTTGGGGCTATGTTTAGCCCGAATGGCATGGCTCTGAAGGCGTATAGTCTCCGTTGTAGCCTGAACCCTAGGTAGGGGGAGAGTCGACGGCTGATTGGAATGTGCCAATAGGCGTCTGACAAGTTTATAGAGATTGAGTATGCCCTCTTGGGCAGTAAGGTCCTTATGTGTTGCAGTGTTAGCATTTTGCATTTTCAATTCACTATGAACTTGTTGAGTGGCGACAAGTCCAGAATGACTCTGAGCTTTTCCGAGTCTTTCTTGGGAACACAAAACAGCCTCCCTTGGAATTTGATGGACTTCACCTTTCGGATCACCTTTTTCTCCAACAGTTCTTGAATGTACTCCTCCAGAACGGGGGTGGAGTGTTGGAAAAACCGAAGGCACGGGGGTGGAGTGCTGTACCAGCTTCAGCCCAGTCCATTCTTGAGTAGGCTGTGGGCCCAGGGATCGAAGGTCCATCGATCCCAAAATTTCAGCAGTCTCCCTCCTACCGGTATCATTTCACTTGGACTGCCGTCCTGAGGTCTTGCCTCCCTGACCACGACCACCCCTGAATCCCCTTCCCCTTGAGGGGCGCCTAGACGAGCCTCTGGCTGCTCCTCTAGGCTTTGCTCGAAAGGAAGAAGACTGTCCTTCGAACGTTGGGGTGAATGCCGTGGACTGACTCGGCACAGCCTGGGGTACCCACTGAAAAGTGGTCGGGGTTTGTGCCACCATCTGGGGCACTGGAGGCAATGGCAATTGCAGTTGCTGTTGCTGTGTAGAGAGCTTGGCTGGCCGAGACGGTAGCCTAGTCCTCATATTCTTCCTCTTTGGTTGAGGACCCTCATCCGGGGAAGACTTTCTTTTGATAGCCAGGCCCCACTTCTGGAGAAGGTTTCTATTCTCCACGGCGGCCTTATCAACAACTTCTTTGACCACATCGGTAGGGAAAAGGTCTTTTCCCCAAATGTTGGAGGAGATTAATTTCCTTGGCTCGTGCCTCGCCGTAGCCCCGGTGAACACGAACTCCCTACAAGCTCTCCTCGCCTTGACGAAGCCATAAAGGTCCTTCGTCACCGTGGCCAGGTGAGTCTTAGCCACCACCATGAACATTTCATGGACCTTAGGGTCACTTGCCATCGTCTCAAGAGTAGTCTGAAGAGACATTAAGGCAGCCAGTCTTTCTTTTGTCTCGAACTCTCTTCGCAAAAGAGAGTCAGACAGCTTGGGGAGGTCCTCGCCGAATTGCCGTCCGGCAATATCAGCCTCCAACTTTCCCACTGAGAACGTCAGATGGACGTCCTTCCAGTCTTTGTGGTCCATAGGCAGGGCCAGCGACAAGGGTTTACACTCCTCCAGGGAGGGGCAAGGCTTGCCGGCCTCGACTGCTTTTAGGACAGCCGCAAACCCTTTCTGTAAAAAGGGGAAGGCTCTAGCAGGAGAGGACACAAAGGAAAGGAGCTTCTTGCTCAATGCAGCTACCTTCGAATTAGAGAAGCCCCTCTCCTTCATCGAGGATGAAAGTAGAGCTTGAGCCTTAGCATGGTCCATCACTATGACCTCCTTCGGCTCTGTCTCCTCCCTTGAAGCTGGTTCCTTTCTCAGCCGGACATAACAGTCCGGATATGATGCCTTGCTGGGCCAGAATTCCACCTCCTCTAGGGGAACTGAGCCCAGCTTATCCGAGATGACGATCTTTCCAGTCGTCATTGGCATGTGCTCAGCATACCTCCATGGGTTAGCATCTGAGCACAAGGGAAGGTCTTTCACATTGAGCCTTTTCCGGGGCCCATGTGATTCAGCAAGGCACTGCATCCGCAGTTCCATAGCAGCCGCCTTCTCCTGATTCTCCTTCTGCATTTGTTGGATCATTCCAACAATCGAAGACAGGGCCTGTCCCAGCTCTACTGTGAGACCGGCCGATGTTGAGGGAATAGGCTCCGGAATCTGAACCGGAGTAGCCGACACCTCGTCGACCTCTTCCTCTACGACGTCCGGGGCTTGAACTTCAACCTGGCCTTCTGCCAGGAGGTCTTCTTCCAAACGCTCGTCCACGTCAGACATCCTGTCATCTAACTGGATGTCTTGCATCGCGACTGCGACTTCAGCATCCACCTGGATCTGACCTTGGGGGATCTCCTCTTGAGGCTGGGGAATCACTGCATCAGCTGATGCCTTAGGGAAAAGATATGCCCTCATCTTCTCACTTGGAAGATAAGGGCCAGAGGTGTTCTTTTGGAAGCCCCTTACCCAGGTACGAAGCTTCTCCCTTGCTATATCCCTTGATTCCGCCGTCCTAGGGGAATCAAAGGCCTCAGTAATCAGGTTAGTGCACACAATACATACCTGAGGGTCCCAATACTGGAGATCATCCTTGGAGACAGCGCATGCTGCGTGTCTCCTACAAAACTCATGTCCGCAGAGGTTCTTGCTGCGGACGTTGCAGAAAACATTTCCGCACTTCGGAGGGTCCTCCTGCAAAGAGAAGAAATTTCCATGAGTATCAAGTGAACTATGTATCACTGGATATGCATAGTATAGCATAACAATTCATAAAGGAAAGACACACACTTGTGTTTCCCTCACAACCCATTGCTGCAGCCTTCCAGATAATAAAATCAAATGGTTAATCTCTTCTAGAGTAACCAATGCAAGGTTTCCAAAGGAAACAGGTGGAGCTCACACCTAAGCAATGATTTTAAAATCCTGGATAATAGACAGGAAAGAACTCACTTTCCTATCTGTAGGGCAACAGCAAAGGACTGTGCAAGAAAACACAAAAGTGTTAGAACACACAGTGCTGTACCAAAACCCATACCATAGTTTTCTTCTTACTGTATATGTTATACTGAAGAATACTAGTACAGTATAGGAGGATACGTGCCGGCCGGCACACACCATAACTAGCTTTAAAGTATACTACTTAACAGCTATAAGGCGGCAGAACTCTGGTTCAAGTGCATGTGCCGGCCGGCAGCAACAGCCAATGTCGGCCGGCAATGGCTGCCGGCCGGCAACTACACAAGGTAGTACCCAGCTGCCGGCCACACTCTTGGTGACCGGCAGACAAGGGCTGACATTAGCCGGCCGGCAAAGGTACAGGACCGATGCCAGCCGGCAGCAAAAGAACCAGAGGACTACACCCGCCCGGCTGCCGGCCTCATAGGCCGGCAGCCGGGTCGGGTACAGCACTAGAAGAAAAATAGGATGGATGCCGGGATAAGAGTGTACACTACCTCCAAGCCCGGCAATCCGAAAGAGTGCATATAAGGAAGGGGAGAATCTAATTCAGGCTTCCTGACCAATGCCGTCTGGTTCTACAGGCAGGCATGGATGAGGGACCAAGGGAGGTCCGGGCAGCACTCAAAATATAAGACCCTTGCCAGCCGCCAGCTCTGCCGGCCGGCAGGGGGCTGAGTCAATTCCACATCCTAACCTATTCCAGGTCCAGATGTAGAACGACGTACAGTACTGTAATGGCTAGGCCATTACGGAGATAGGGGGGGAAGGGACAAAAGAGGGTCCTACCAACCTTGCTTTAGTGACGGATCACCCGCAGCCAAGAAACTTATCTTAGCCTAAGGGAGATCCAAGGGGGGGAGGCCAGCAATACTTGCCAGCTCCCAGAGCACCAAAGCAAGGAAGGTGTTGCCACTCCCAGGGAAAGAAACTTATCCTCCCCCGAGAACAGCAACAAGGACTAGTCTGGTAGATCACATAAGAAGGAATCATATCCACAGAAACCTTCGGTAGTGACATAAGGAGGCTAAGCCACCTTTGTCTGTGTCAGGCTAGCGAGGGAGACTCTACCCCAAGCCAGACAAACACAGACTCAGACTAAAAAACTCTGTTGTTCTGTCCCTCTTTGAACTAGACTTACTGGAACAGGATGGTACAGTAACACCCCAGTATAGTTTTATCGAAAATTAATTCGGAAAAAACCACTTAGGGATAAGCCCAAGGCTTAAACAGAGGGAAAGGGATTGCAGACCTTCTCCGAAGAAAAGAAAGCAACCGGGGAGAAAGT
>NC_090725.1:19760712-19783212 GCF_036898095.1 Palaemon carinicauda | reverse complement strand
AGTAAGATAACTTTTGACGGTATAAAAAAAAAATCTTTTTACTCACCTAAGCGGTTTTAAGAAGCTCTTATTAGTTTTATAATTTTAGCAAATACTTGAATCCAAAAAGGTGGTGTTTTGAGTTATGGCGCTCTTTAGTTTTCAGTACCATCTCGAAACAAGGCTTGGATATTCAGGTTATTCATTTTATAGTTATTATTATTCTCGCACACGGCATTCTTCAGTATTTATTGATTCCATAGATAGCAAATATTCTTGTAATCTTTATTTACTGTGGATTATTACTACCAAATTATCTTGATCATCATATCTTATCGCACCAATGTTGAACCCACAGCAGGGCGTTTTCGTTTATCACTCCGAGATCTTGATTTGAGCAATGAGGGCCAAGTGGGCACCCTCGTAGGATGTGTACCTTTGTTTGTGGTGTTCCCCCACATGTGTATTCACGGTTTATGGCTAATACCCATTTGTGACGGTAATTCCAATTTGGCTTACTTTTACCCTTGCTCTGTTTAGGGTTACCTAGTCCTTCCTGGTAAAGGTTGTTCCGTTGCCCAGCAGGCCTTCGTTTGGGCTAGGCAATGCCTCATTGGGTGGCCATCAGTTACTTTCCGCCATTTCTCTAGCCTGGTAGCATCTGCTCGGATTAGTTCTAGTTCAACTACAGTTTCAAAGCTTTTACAGAATTTTAGTTTTCACCTTGCTTCCTGATAATGTGGAGTGGATGTTTAAGGTCATTAATTTCTTTATTCTTTTCGGTTTTTGCTAGCGTTCCTTGTCGGGTATGGTAGAGGTGTTGATTTTAGGGAACCATTAATAATCTGTCAGGACTTATTTAGCTCTGGGTGTACACAACGCGCATGGCATGATCTTTCCCACACTGGTGCACAGTACTCTGGAGTAGAGTAACAAACTGCTTGTGCGGTTGGTCTCAGTTTCTCAGGATTTGTTCCCCAGCTGGTGTTGGCAAGTTTGCTGACTCGCTTAATAGATATCTAGCTGAAACTAGTGCAAGTGGCAAATTATGGGGCATGAAGCTGAACCATAACAAAACTTAAAGTATGATTGTAAGTACGTCGAGGACAGTGGCTCTTCAACGTCCTGATCTCTGCATTGAAAATGCTTCTTTAACTCTATATGAACATTTTAGATTTTTAAGTATGAGTCTTGACTCCAAATTTGATTTTCAGAAACACATTCGTTTTGTTTCTTCTTCAATTTCAAAAAAATTCATATTGACAGTCTTCAAGATTATCGGTGACCAACCTATTTTAAAGTAGTGTTTTAATCCTTTCATTTTGCTATGTTTCAAGTATCATTCTTCTGTCTGGTCGTCAGCTGATTAATCTCATCTCAATTCTGACCATCCTTTGCATTCAGATCTTCCCAGATTGTACCAACTTATATGCAGTCCTAGGTATGAAGTTAATTCTAACAGCCAAGGCTTTTCTATCATAAGGAAAAATAATACACAGTATTGGAAATGTTTTATTCCAGCTGTGACTAGGCTGTGGAATGGTTGTCCTGATCGAGAAGTTGAATCGATGGAAATTTCAGAAGTTTAAACGTGTAGCATATTTTGTTGTTGAACAGGCTTACAGTTTATATATGACAAACCTACTGTATTTCAACATCGTTACTGATATTAGAATATTTCACATCAATTTCTCATTACTTCTCATATAACTTATTGGTTTCCTTACTTCCATTCCTCACTGGGCTTTTTTCTTTATTGGAGTGCTTGGCCTAATAGCATCCTACTTTTCAATATACGGTTGTTGATTAGTTAGTAACAGCAACAACAACAACAACAACACCAAAAATGTTAATAACAATTGTGTCTGTTCGCCATAAGCTATCATGCAACAACTGCAAAGCTACCCTTTTCATATCTATTCTATGGAAGCCTACTATGTCCAAGTTACCTGTTGATGTGGTTATTTATTTCCCAAGGTTGTTGAGTATGAAAGCACTCTAGCTTTTATAGATTTAATTAGGATTTAAGCTCGAATTAAATTATGGATATACGAAACAATTAAAATGTCCTGAAATTGTATTAGGGGGTTCGTTATCAAAAGAAAAAATATTTTTTAGTGTAATAACAATAAGGAAATCTATGACAAAAAGCTACTTATATAGAAAAAAAAATAAGAATATTCTCCATGTATTAAAAATGTTGGTTTAAAGTCTGTTTCAGAAACAACAATCCGCTAAAAAACCATGTCACGAAGTTCACAAGCATTGTCTTGTATTAGCTTATTGTTTCCAAACTTGAAGATATAGATGATGTTGGGTAACTTCCGCGCATTAATGTTAGAATTTTAAACAATTTATTGCAAATAATAACAGCTGATTTGCACCACAGTGACTAGAGGAATGTAATATCTGGTGGTCATTAAGGCATGTTTTTGGCTGTTAACTACTACTACTGCTACTACTACTACACATATACATATATATATATATATATATATATATATATATATATATATATATATATATATATATATATACATATATATATATAATAAATACATATACACACATCATGTATGTATATATGCATATATATTTACACACATTATGTATGTGTATATACATTATTCATATATATATATATATATATATTTATTTATATATATATATATATATATATATATATATATATATATATATGCTAACACATTATGTATTTATGCATGTATATGTATATATATATATATATATATATATATATATATATATATATATATATATACACTATATATATATATATATATATATATATATATATATATATATATATTCGTATATATATATATATATATATATATATATATATATATATATATTCGTATATATATATATATATATATATATATAACGGAATGGACAGCTACAACTAATATATTGTTACTTGGCAAAGTTTAAATCAACAAATGATTCCCCTGAAGAAAGGAAAGATGAATATTATGAAGAACTACAGTGTAATAGAGAGAGAGAGATAAAGAAAAATTGTGATTGGTGACTTCAATGCTGAACTGGAAGTAATAACTAAGGTATAGAGAATGCAATGGGTGTTGATAGTCTTGGCAAAGTTGCAAATGAAAATGAGGCACATTTTAAAAGGTTTTTGTTTAACAATCTTGTTATTGGAGGTACTCTTTTCCAGCTTAAGGACATCCACAAATATACATGAAGTTCACCATGTGTCAATTACAAAAATCAAATAGATCACATACCCATTAATAGAAAAAGAAGGACTGTGAGAAATGTAAGAAGCTGTAGTGGTGCAGATATTGGTTGTGATTATCAGCTCCTTATTGCCACACTGAAATTAAAACTGAAAGCACCCAACAGAAATGTAGATAGAATACCTAGGTTTGACACAACTAAGCTTCTATAAGATGGGCACAAATAAACCTTTGGAATTGAAAATAGGAATTGCATTGCAGTCTTAGAGGCTTTATTAGACGAAGATAATACAATTATTGAAGAATGGTGTGATGCGAATACCAACTGACTGATATATGTTGGTAATGAAGTTTTGGGACATGCAGTTACAAGGAAAAAAAACATGGATATCAAATGATACTTTGGATACTATAAAAAAAGAAATACACAGAAATTAATTTAAGAAAGTTTCTGAAAAAGTAATGGAAAGTACAAGGTAGAGCATGCTAAGTATTCCAATATTGATAGGGAGGTCAAAAGGAAAGCCAGGAAGGGCTGGAGAGAATATTTAGACAGGAAAGGAGATGAGGCTGACAAAGCTATGTATTTAGGGAATAGCCATTGTGTAAAAATTTCTCATAAAATTATTGATGAAATCTCTACTAGAGCAAAGAAGAACAAGCATACACCCATAAAAAGAGATGTGGATCTGTTATAAAACAGATGATGAAGAAAGGCAACTTTAGATGAAACACTTTACTGAGGTCAAGAATAGACTATATAAAGGTAATAATGTTATTGATATACCTGAAGCAGAGAAAACCTTTGATGTGCCCATGAATGAATTCAGTGTGTTTGAAGTCAAAGCTATCATTAAAAAAAACTCAAGAGATGGAAAGCCCCTGGATACAGTGGAATAACTGCTTAGATGATATTGGCCAAAAATTAAGTAATTCCCAGAATACTTACAAGATTATTTTGTAGAATGTGGCGTGAAGAGGAGTGTTGGTGAGCATGGCAATAAAAGATCTGACTGATTGCAGGAATTAAAGAGGCATCAAACTTACGTTAGTTACCATGAAAATATATGAACCCTTAAACAGAGGGTACCCCAGGGGAGTGTACTTGGCCCAATCTTATTCTGCTTCTATACTATAAAAAGACTCATGTCAGCCTGGTCAACATAAAAAAAAAATTCGTTGGATAGTCCTCTACTAACAATAACTTTGCAAATGCTATGCTTATGAACAGACTTAATCAAATTTGCATATTCGAAAGAAACTCCATGATAACGCAGGACTCTCCACAAAATTGGCCAGGCACACTATCAAAGGTTTTTTCGTAGTCCACAAATGACATTAAAAGTGGATTTCTACACATTGCTGTAACACGTGTCTTGAAATGAATATATGGATCGAACAACGTTTAACATTTTTAAATCCTGCTTACTCATCTCTCAGCTTACTTTACTTTTCTTTACTTACTTTGATGGCTGCTTTTCCAGTACCATACAGCAGGAGAACCATACTCTCTACAGGACCTCCACTGTCGTTTTATATATGAAATATCTGTTTTTGACGTTAATAGTTTATATAGGACATATCTGTTTTGACGTTTTTACTGTTTTAGAATAATTTATTGTTAACTTGTTCTCATCATTTATTTATTTCCTTATTTCCTTTCCTTACAGGGCTATTTTTCCCTATTGGATCCCTAGGGCTTATGGCATCTTGCTTTTCCAACTAGGGTTGTGGCTTGGCTAGTAATGATAATAATAATAATGATATTGGTCTATCGAAAATGCTACAAAGGCATGGCGTGAAGTTCAAACCATTTGCAGATGACACACAATTTTACTTCTCCATAAATGATATACATGACACTACTGAAACTCTGAACCGAATCCCTGATAGTGTTAGAGAATGGATGACATTTCAACAACTAAAATTAAATGAGAACAAAACTGAATTCATGGGGGTGGGTAAGAGAAACAGCGTGAGAAACTTGGGTGATATTCAAATGAACATTAATGAGTCGGTGCCAATATCTAGTAAAGTTCAAGATCTAGGTGTATTTCTTGACTGTAACCGGTCTATAAATACCCAAATAAATAATGTAATAAAAACTGCTGGTTATCATCTAAGAAATATTGGGTTTATAAAAAAAGTACATGGAAAAAAATTCTGTAAAGAAACTTGTGATGCACTGTGTTATTACTAGGATTGACTACTGCAACTCTATTACAATTTACCAAAAGTGCAGCTTAAGAAATTACAAAACATAATAAACAGAGGAGCAAGACTGATAAAAGGTGCCCCACCTAGAGAAAGGATCACCCTTATACTAGTCGATTTACACTGGCTGCCGATTAAAGCGAGAATAGAATTTAAAATATATACAATAACCCACCAAGTTATCATAACCGGTCGTCCAGAATACTTACGATAATTGCTACATATTGCACAGAGAACAAATCGTGACGACACGAGAATAGTTACGGATGGCTTCAAACTGTTGAAACCTAGATATATATCTACTTTAGGCTGTAGAGCCTTTAAATATGCGGCTCCAAGACTATATAATAAGCTCTCACGAAACATTCGAATGATTGAAGTCATTAAGGCTTTATAGAGGAAACTGAAGACTTTCTTATTTAAAAAATCATACAACAGTGACGATTTAACAGTAAATGAACAACACGTGATATGAAACGATAAATACTCTGAACGAACAAGGTAAAACGACAGCGGAGGTCCTGTAGAGAGTATGGTTCTCCTGCTGTATGGGACTGGAAAAGCAGTCATCAAAGTAAAGTAAAGAAAAGTAAAATAAGCTGAGAGATGAGTAAGCAGGATTTAAAAATGTTAAGCGTTGTTCGATCCATATATTCATTTCAAGACACGTGTTACAGCAATGTGTAGAAATCCACTTGAAATGGCATTTGTGAACTACGAAAAAACCTTTGATAGTGTGCCTGGCCAATTTTGTGGAGAGTCCTGCGTTATCATGGAGTTTCTTTCGAATATGCAAATTTGATTAAGTCTGTTCATAAGCATAGCATTTGCAAAGTTATTGTTAGTAGAGGACTATCCAACGAATTTCCAGTGAGGAGTGGAGAATCTAAGGGATATGTTGCCACCTATGTTGTTTATCCTCCTCATGGATTTTGTAATTCATAGAACAGTTGGGGATGGCGGAGATGGTTTGAACTGGATTGGTAACAGGAAATTAGCTGACCTAGAGTGTGCTGATAACACTGTCCTTATTAGCGGAACATCACAGGACTTGCAAAGCTTGCTTACCAGATTGCATGAAATATCACATGAGGTTGGGCTGAAGATAAATAGAAGAAAGACAAAGATGATGGAAACGGAATATGCAATGAAAGATGAAATATCATTGGTATGAGAAAGGATTAATGAGGTCGAATCGGTTAGATATTTGCGAACTATGATCTTTAATACAAGATCTTCAGAATTTGAGTTTAATAACAGATTAAAAAAAAAGATAATAGGAGAATTGCTAGGATATGTAAAAGCTGAAAATCAAATCGCCTGAAATTACATATAAAAATCTGGCTATATATATATATATATATATATATATATATATATATATATATATATATATATATATATATATATGTATATCTATATCTATATCTATATCTATATCTATATATAATCAGTTTAGTGAGATCAGTGATATTGTGTAGACAGGAATCATGTTATAACAATGAAACAATACTCAACAGATTCTGTAGATTTGGGAACAAAGCCTTAAGAAGAATATTGGGAGTTGAATGGCAGGGCAGTTTTAGGAATGAAACTATAATCGAGATTACTCGAGTGCCATATGTGGATGAGATCGTCGTGAGGGGCAGATATAAATGGTTTGGGCATGCTTTTCGCACTCCCCAAGAGAGATTGGTTCACCCCTTTCCATTGGACTCTATAATGCACTAGAAAGGCTGGAAGTCTTAGGACTCCAGGGGTGAGGACTATGCAACGTGAAGTAGGAGATGATGGATGGAGAATTATTCATTTAAAAGTTAGAGACGACTGGCAAAAATTAACCGAGGCCCTTTGCGTGAAAAGGCGTGGGAGATGATGATGATGACGATTATATATATATATATATATATATATATATATATATATATATATATATATATATATATATATATATATATATATGTATATATATATATATATATATATATATATATATATATATATATATATATATATATATATATATATACACACATATACATATATATATATATATATATATATATATATATATATATATATATATATATATATATATATATATATGATAAATTTTGCACATTTTTACGTGTTTTTCATATTCAAATAAGCCATATATATTTTGATATATTAATGTCTGGATTCTCTTAACGACCTCGGGATCAGAGCCCCAGGCGAAATCTCACAAAGACAAGAGCTTGGCTCCGGCCGGGAATCGAACCCTGGTCGGCAAGCTTATATAGACAGTGACTAACCCATTCGGCCACGAATGGGTTAGTCACTGTCTATATAAGCTTGCCGACCAGGGTTCGATTCCCGGCCGGAGCCAAGCTCTTGTCTTTGTGAGATTTCGCCTGGGGCTCTGATCCCGAGGTCGTTAAGAGAATCCAGACATTAATATATCAAAATATATATGGCTTATTTGAATAGATATATATATATATATATATATATATATATATATATATATATATATATATATATATGCATATATATATATATATATATGCATATATATATATGCATATATATACATGTATATATATATGTATATATATATATATATATATATATATATATATATATATATATACATATATATATATATATATATATATATATATATATATATATATATATATATATATATATATATACATACATACATACATACATACGGTACGTAAAGAAACTTATCCTTCAACAGTTTTACAAACGTCAGTAATGGCATGCTATGCTTTACTTTGATATATTAGTTATCATAGAAGATTGAATTATCTTAAGTTTAAAGAGAATATTACAGCTTGTAATTAGCCTTCCCGATTTACAGCATGTTCCTGATTACGCCTATGATTAAATGGATCATCAGACATATTACCTTTTAATGAGTCAGTGAAGTTTTTTTTCTGGTAGTGAATGATTATCACATTAGACATCAGTAAAAGTCATTAGAGCTTTGAAATGGAGACTACCTCATTATATATATCATTTTCTTCGGAATTCATTACAAAGGCAGATATGCTATCGTTAAATACTGGAAATACGGGCTTTTATCCATTTTGATTATCATTCACGGGGACTACTATAATTACTCTGGTGACGAGGTAATGACGTCAAGTAAACGTTAAAAAAACATAAGCTATTTAGTGCAAACAATTGAAGATCATTATAAACATATACAAGAATTTGATCCCATTACTGGATATAAACTATTAAAGTTGTACCGTATAGCGGTAGTTTATACAAGTCTAATACTGAGATATATATGTAATAGTAGTTATGATCACTTACATAATTAAAGTCATACATCTAATAATGCTATGATGTTGCTTATTATTATAATAATTATTATTATTATTATTATTATTATTATTATTATTATTATTATTATTATTATTATTATTATCTTTTAATGCTATGATGTTGCTTATTATTATTATTATTATTATTATTATCTTTTAATGCTATGATGTTGCTTATTATTATTATTATTATTATTATTATATAACAATACCAATAACAATAACAATAATAATATTCTGGAACATTGTGTTTATTCTAATGTCAGCAGCTCTGTTAAAATCCTTCTCTTTTAGAAAAACTGGTTGGTTATTTTTCCATCTTGGTGATTATGATTTACATAAGTGTTAGGTAAATCCCTCTATACATTATTATACTCTGCCATTCCTGACGGGAACTCTTCCTTTTACCATTGACCAGTAAAACTTTATTCACAGAACAATACCCTATATTACACTAGTATCGTTCTAAACAGTTTCAGGAACCCTCGTTTTCTTTTATAATAAATGTCTACTGTTATTTTCCTGCCAGAGATATGCATCTTTAGATGAAAACATTATGTATTACTTATTTCTCAGCCGCTATATTTCTATAGATAAAAATATTACCTGGCTCACTTCTCATGGTTTTATTTAAATTTGTGAATAACTGTAGCTCTAATATTATTTGATTTATCTTGATTGCCCTTTTCCTTGACTTCCCAGTCCTTTGTTGCCATTGTATCATTCCATCAGGTAAATAACGCTTTTGGTGGTTTGATAGGATCATGGCGTTACTTAATCAAACCAATTTCTTGAAGCACTTATATGTTATATGTTAGAATCCTTCAATACCTAAGATATTTCTAGAGGTTCTGCTCACAAATGCTTTCATAAACATATCCCATTCCTTTTAACCTAAAGAATTGTTCTTATCTGGCCATTTTATCATAAAGAAGGTTGTCCTAAAAGTTATTAGTCTTGGCAAGAAAGCATCATAAAAGAAAAATAGTAATTATACTATTTTCCATCCTTTAATACTGATTTCCTTTAGAAATTATCGAAATTTACATGGAAATTTAGCGAAACTGATATAGCGAACCTGATTGAGCTATTTATCCTGCAGTTGACCTCTTCATAGACCTGTAGCACAGAGCAGTTTGGGTATATGAATGAGGTACCAACATTTGAAAGTTGAAACATATGCAGGAAACGGAATCTTGCGGGATGGTATTGCTGCAAAGGGGTGATAGATACACCTAAAGAATGTTAAAGCCTAATTATGTCGTTCATTTTCATAATTGGAATAGAAGTGCAAGACTAACTCTATATGAGAGAGGTCAAGGTTGAGATTCTTTAAATGCATCTGGCACCCCTTTGCAGCAGGTGCCCTTTTCTGTATATGTTATATGAACCCCCATATGTTTCCACTTTCAGAAAAGGATACCTTGTGCACATTCCGAAACTACTCTGGGCAACCGGTCTATTCACCCACTCTTATATCATGTCCGTGAACAGTACTTATATTCGGGATAGACCACTCCCGATCTTCTTACAAATTAATTTTGTGTTACAAATTTATTTGCTCCTGATTTCATTAATAGTTAAGGACTCGATTAACCGGTGTAGAGACAGATATGGGTACATGCGTGTATTATGTGTCGTTGACGCTCTGGAGAGTCGAGACAGATGTCCATCCATCTACTACATAAATAACTTAAAGAAAGCCAACGTAGAGGAGACACTCATTAGTGTTAATTAATGGTATTTTAATTTTATCGATATAAATAATTAGATCATACTATATAAGCTAAAATATCTGTTAACATACAACGCAATCTTTCAGTAAACTACGGATGAAGAAGCAACCGTCAAACCAGATTCATATACATACATGTAAGAAGAAAGGTGTCTTTAATATTTCATTGATAGCTATTTGGTTTGGTTTTCTTATTTTTGATTGATGACAGCGGAATAATTTCACTGCATTTCAAATATGTTCAAGTAAACACGAAGGAAATAAGTTCCTTGCCAAAACTTTAATATAATTAAATCTGAGTCGCCTATCAGATGTCAGATAATTAGTAATTATTAAATGATTTTCTTATCATTTTGCATGCGTTTAAATTACATACCATTCACAGTTGTTGACAGTGAAATGCAACTTTTAAAATTTTAGACATTTCGCATATATTTCAAGGATTCGTTAACCTGACGATAATGATAGCTCCGGATTTTTCCTTTGACATACAGAATATACCTCTGAACAGTAAATATTAATTAAATTGCGACATTCTTTAGGGCTTCTTAATAAAACGTGATAGAAATGGCCATGCCATATACAACTGACATGTCATTCATTTAAATCTATACACAGCATTCAGTTATGTCTATTTGTCAATAGGCAGTGATGTGTATGGAATGTGTTCTGAATCAACGCTGATTACAATATGCAACGAAACCGTCGTTCGATCCAGGTACCTAATAGGGTAAAAAAATTTTAGACAATTTATGGTAGCATTTTTTTTTTATTATCGCTCTTATTACTCATCCCCTGTGATCATAATTTATCCTAGGAAGATTTATTTGAATATATTCCTCGTATTTTCAGTGTTTTATTCAGAGGGTTAATATTATATGAATTGTATTCATACTCATTGCTTACTACACATAGATTTATATTTCTACATGTTGCATGCTGTATGAAAATTAGATTCCAACGCCTCTAGAAAGCTCCTGGACCAGATCTTATACATTTAAATTTATAGAGCAGATTGGAGGTTATTGGAACTGACTCTCAACTCTTGAACTGGGATGCCAACTGTTGGGCACCTGATTTTGAAAACTAGCTCCCAAATTTTACACCGGGCTAAATCTTTAGACATGGTTCCATTTTTTGGAGTTAGCTCAAAGGATTTAGATCTGATTTGCTTGGTTTCCAGATTTGGCCACGACTAACAGTATCTAGGCCGGGCTCCCAGATTTTGCACTTAACTTTTTCAAGATTTGGACCTAAGCTCCCAGCTTCTGGACCTAGCTCCATTTTTTTAACTTACTCCCAAGTTTTACACTTTCCTACCATTTTTTTTTATCTGACTCCCGATTTTCTGACTAGGCTAGCTTTTAGTTTTAAACCTGGAACCCAAGTTTTATTTATTTAAAGCTTTTGCCCCCGGTTCCCAGGTTTTAGACCAGTTTTATAAGTCATGGACATATTTTCGAACTTTCGGTTCTGGTTCTCTTTATTTTTACTCAACTGTTTTAAAACTTATCTCCCAATCTTTTTTCATCATACTCTCAAATGGCAAACCCTGATATTTTTTTATGGACCAAACACCTAAACTTTGGACATGGGTCCAAAGTTTGTGAAACCTGGTTCCACTCTTTCGGATTTAGCTCCCAGTTTTGTTTTTTAACACCCAATTTTAGGACCTGGATCCTATTTTATTTTAACTTTGCCCTCAATTGGCTAACCTTGCTCACAGATTTTTTTAGGCGTGTTCCCTAATTATTCTAGCATGGTTCCCGTTTTTATTTTTATCTAGCTCTCATGTTTTGAGCCTAGTCCCTAATTTTTTTACCTGGGCCTCAATTTTTAGTCCTAATTCCAAGCATAACTTACAAATGATTTGTGTACCTTTATTCCGAGCTTTGAATTTTGTATTATAGTTATGGACCTACTATGAGATTCAGGGCCTCTGTAACACGGTTTTTTCGCAATAATTTTTTACCTATGAATTTCATAAATATAACGCTTATTCAGAATGCACATTATATCTACACATAAATTTTGACTATATTCTGCATTACGTAGGTTGAATAGATTTTGTACTTATAATGTAAAAGTGACGCTTTTTTGTAGACAGGCCAACTTATTCAGAAAAAAGGTTTCGAACGCACTCGTTACGTAACTTATGACGGCATTTCTTCCCCTCTTTCTCGATCGATGATTGGCTATACGTAACGAAAGCTTTACCTCTGCCAACAATGACACAAAAGTTTAAATAAAAGCAAAGCAGTACACCTTTATGAACTCTGAAACCTCTCCACTGATAATTGTCATAATGAACAAACCAACAAAATATGTTAATAAATACAAAAACCCTTCGATTATTAGTCTAACTCCCAAAATAAGTTTCCTAAGAAATTACAGTCTACTTTATAGGTCATAATCAGATTGACAAGGTGTAGGGAATAGTTGTTAATTTTCAAAAACGTAGTAGACAAGCTCATTGATAACTGCTATATCCAATGTCAAGCCATTTTTATTTATTGTCTATCTACCTACCCATTTACTGAGAGAAAAAAAATAGAAGCCGGTACCGTATTTTGGCTTTAAACCTTCACAGATAATTATCGTCAGAATGATGACTTCATGAGGCTCCACCCACTTTGGCCTTGTTATAATTCAGGATAACACTGAAGGCTATCATGGGCATTGTTGGATCAGAAAATTTAAATTCTGGCTATAAAAACTCATTTCTCGAGTAGTTGTAAGAAGTGCTAAATGATCCTCAAGGATCCCAGCAGTTGGCCTAAACGTTTAATTCATGTATACTACTGTTGCGGCACTACTGCTACAGTAGTATTACTACGCTAGCACAGATACCCCACCCACATTTATGTATCGTTCCGCCATTCATAAAGTCTTTGTCATGTTTTTTTCACTGTGCAATAAGCCATGGCCTCCTCAGAAATAAAGTTTAACATTAGATGATAGGTTATTTCATTAAGCTGACAAATTATGACAACTGGGTATGTTATTACCGTTGTTGAAGCTAAAGATAAAGTATGGTATCATTCCTTCATTGCATTATCATCTTTACTACTATTTGTTTGCTACATGTAGTAATTATTTTAAAGGATAAATGAATTATGTTCACTTTACTTCTATAAATTCCCATTAGATGTACAAATAAAACTCCTAAAACTATTCATGATTTATTTACAAAATGCAGCCATGCCCAAAACATAGCCAACACGGTCGTACGGCCTAAGAAGAAGAAAAAAAAAATCATATCGGATGATCCGTTGGTCTGATGGAGAGTTTAGCACAAAATTCTTATTTTAACAAAAATAGTTATATAAAGACTGTTTACATACAATCTCTCTTTCTCTCTCTCTCTCTTGGTGGCATAGTGAATAGTTAATGGAAATGTTCAAAAGCCTGAATGACATTACAAGTATTATAATCATATTACGCTAAATACAAATCAGACCATAAACATTGGATTTAAACTAGAAACTGAATAATTACCTATTCAGGCTATAGTAAATATGGCAACGGGCTTTCTCTTGACTGTATAAAGTTGCAAGTCGTAAGATAAATGCAGTTTTGCTACCACGGGGGCAATTCCAAATCCTGCAAGCCATTCTTGACTGTTATGGGTTTCAGAACCGATGGAACAAAGTGAATGGGTGTCTGGTGGATGGGCGGGGCAAAATTTTGTCAAAAGGTGTTTACATTGCTTACGTAATGAATGTTTCCGACTCTTGGCTCGTTATCACTGGTCATGGCGTCGGCTAGATCATTTTTACTCTATAAAAATTAAAACTATCGGGTTTAGGTTATTGATAATGCTGACAAAATTTGTGTGTGGTTGTAAAATATACATATGTCAACTTTCAGCTACATCCGATGCATTGATAAGGAGCAAAGTGCAAAAAACCGTGTTACAGAGGCCCTGAATCTCATAGTAGTTCAAAGGCTTTGTACCTGGCTTGCAAGTTTGGAAAATGCTCCAATATCTGGACGTAGCTACGTAAGTTTGAAATGGTTAAACTACCTTGAACATGCTCTTGAATTATTTCAACTTCGTTTCCTTTTTTAGAACATTATTCGTGATTTCTTTTTGCAACAGACTGTTTGTTTTCGATATTTCTCATGAGATTTGGACCTGGGAATTTTTTTTTTTTATATGGTTCCGAGTTTTGGTTCATATTCTGCTTTCATTACTTCAAGTACTGGGCCCAACTTCTTACTTTGTGACCTTGTTACCATTTATTAGACATGGCTGCAGATGTTTTTGTATCCTTCTCTCAATTTTTGGATCTAGGTGCTAAGTTTTAGAAGTGACTCCAACAATTTAAACCTTCTTAAGTTCTGAACCTTCCATTAACTTTGTTGACATGTCTCCAAAATTTACTTCTTCAATCCAAGTTTTTTACCTTCCCCAGTTTCTGAATAGGCATGCAAACTCAGATATGAATTCCAATTTATGAATTTGGCTTCCACGTTTTGAGCCTGGCTCCCAGCTTATGAATGTAGCTCCCAGTATGGATTCCTGGTTTTCAATATTTGAATGTGCCCCCTTTTACTTTGGGCATATTTAGGTTTTAACCTGATTGGAACTGACTCCCCACTTTTGGACGTGCCACCTAATTTGGGAATCTTGCACCCAGCTTTTGGAAATGTTAGCACAGTTTGTATCTCATTCCTAATTATTGGAATTCAATCCTAGATCTTAGAACTGACTTCCTAGTTACTAGCCTAGGTTCCAGCTTTTGGGAACTGAGACCTACATTTTGAGCTTGGCTAACAACATTTTAGCTTAGCTTCCTGTTTTTTTTCTTTTTTCATTTTAATCTTCTCTAAGCTATTGAACCTTGCTCTAAGGCTTTTGACCTGCTCAGACATTTTGAACATGGCCCCTAGTCTTTGAAGTGGATCTCTGTTTTCTTTAGCTCTGATCAGAACTTCAAACCCTTGAACCTGACACTGTGTTTTTGGACCTAGCTCCTAACTTTGGGATTTGGATTCCAGTTTACCTACCTGAATCTTGATTTTTTTTTTACCTGCTTACAATACTTTTAACTCCTCCCAGTTTTAACCTTATTTTCATTAGTTTTCCAGAATTAACATCCTAGTTTTGGACCTGGCCATTTAGTAATTAAGAACGTCGTTTTATGAAAGCTAGGTATTTTGACCTGGCACCCAACTTTCAGCCTGGCTCCCTTCATATGAACTTGACACCCAGGTTTTGCACCTTCTCCTAGTTTCTCCAGTTTCCCATTTTTTAAACAGACTGTCATGTTTTGAGCCTGGTTCTTAGTATTTAAATCAGATTCCAAAATTTTAACATAAATCCTAACTGTTAGACCTGGCTCCAATTTTAGACATAGCTCCGTTTCTTGACCTGTATTACAAATTTTGAAATGGGATTCCATGAGTGTGGCTACTGAGTTTAGATCCTAGCTACCAGATTTTGTATGCGACACCATTTTTAGAAAAGGTTCGTAGTTTTTTTGTTTCTCAGTTGGCTTGTTGTTTTTGGAATTGACTCGTAGTTTTTGTAACTTCTAGTTTTGAAACTCGTTTCCATCTGTTTTTTGAATAGGCATTCTAGTTTTATACCTAGCCCACAAATACTGAACCCATGACACCTAGTTATTTTTATCTGTCACCCACCTTTTCAACCCGGCTCCTATTTCTTGAACTTGACTCCCAGTTTTTGCACCTGCTACCAGTTTTGTCCCTGTCTCGTAATTTTGAAGCAAGCCTTTGAGTTTAGAGCATAGCTCCTAGTATTTGGAACTGGTCCTAATTTTGAAACCTGGTTCCTAGTTGTTAGACCTGGCTCCTATTTTCATACATGGTTAGTTTTTTTCTAACATGTATTCCAGCTTTTGAAATGGGCTCTCAACTGTGTGCTGATAAATTTAGATCTTTGAGCCAAGATTTTGTATCCGACTCCATTTTTAAAGACGGTCCGTAGATTTTTTAACTGGCTTGAAGATTTTGGAATTGGCTTGTACTTTATGGAATTGACTCTTAATTTTTGAAATTGGCTTTTAATTTTTGGTATTGGCATGTAATTCATGGCATTATCTGAAAGATTTTGGATCAGTTCCCACTATGTGAACCTGACTCACATTTTGTGGAACTAGTCTCCAGCTGTAGAACATGTATTCAATTTTTTAATTTTTCTCTCAACCCAGTTACCCAAGTTGTGGTCCCGGCTTTCAGTTCTTGGGGGTAAGCTCTCAGAATTTTACATATTAACCAGATTTTAAAGTAGCTCCCCTTTTTTGGATCTGGCTCCCATGTTTTGTTCCTGACTTTTTACTTTTTGGGATTGACGCTCAGCTTTTGGCCCTGGGTCCAATAATTTTAATCATATTTCCTAGTTTTGGACCTGCCTCTTTAATTTTAAGTTTCAATCTCAAGTTCAGACCCTGTTCCAAAGTTTTGGAACTGATTCCAAACATTTGGACTTTTATCTCAAAATTTTACCTGTTTTTTTTTTTTTTTTTTTTTTTTTTTTTTTTTTTTTTTTTTTACATAGTTAACCTAAGTCCCATTTTTATCAATCTGACTCCCTCATTTAGAATGTTGCTTGAAGTGTTTGGAACAAACCCTTTTTTCTGCACTTTACAGTACTTCCAGGTTTTTTTTTTACCTGGCTCTGAAGTACTGTACCAAGACAGGATTTGGAAATTTCTCCCAAGTTTGGGGAACTTGGCTCGAAACCTTCAAATCTGGCTCTCAAGTATTAAATTTGGCTTTCAGCTTTTGGACTTGGTTCCCATGTTTGGAATATTTTACGATTTCTTTTTATCCTGTCTCCCAAATTCAGGACCAGGCTCCTAGGTTTTTGACACAGTTCTGTTTTTAACATATTACCTAATTTTTGGGACCTAGCCTTCAACTTTTCGACATAGTCTTTACTTTTAGACGTATCCTACAACTTTCTTTTGGACATTGCCCTTACCTTTTAGACGTAGATCCAAAGATTTTCGTTGCCCTCGCATTTATAGACAAAGATTAAGAGTTTTATACCTGACTTTCACATTATAAACCAAGCTCTGGGGTTTTTTACTTGGTTCCCAAGATTTCCTGGACAATATTCCCATTTGAAGCTGGTGTACTTTTTCTTAACCTCATCCTTTTTTTCTAAAACTTGGCACTTGTTTTTGAACATGGATTCAATGTTCTGGATAATATTCCAAGTATTTAGTACTGACTATCAAGTTTTGGACCTGGCTCCAAAATATTGGCCTTTTCTCGCGTGTTTTGGACCTTCATGCAAGTGTTGGGTCTGGTTCGTTATCTTTTAATATAACTCTCAAGATTTTGACCTGTCTCCCATGTTTTGAGCTTGGCTCCCAAGTATTGATCCTAGCTTACACGCTTGCAGCATTACTCCTAAATTTTGGGCATTTGTCCCAGTTTCCAGAGCTGTTTTTTTTTTTTTTTTTTTTTTTTTTTTTTTTTTTTTTTTTTTTTTTTTTTTTTTTTTTTTATAAACCTTGCTCTTAAAGTTTGGACCTAACTCCAAACCTTTGAACTTGCTCTCTCCTTTTGCCCAAGGCTAATGGTTATTTTGGACTTTACTCTAGAGTTTTTAATTTGGCTCCTATTTATTTCTATACTGTTCTTAACTGGACACATTTCCTCATATATGAACCTGACTACCAGGGTTTGGACCCGCATCTCCACTTTCCAACAAAGCTCCCTGTTTTCAGGCAAAGGTAACAAGTTATTGAACCTGGTTTCCAGCTTTCAGATCTTGCTGCCTACTAACTGACTTGCAAACATCTTTTTTTGTCCTGATACCATCTTAGCCTCTATTTTTCTCCACTGGTTAACATGCTTCCAAAATTTTACTACTGGTTCCCAGTTTTGGGGATCTAGCTCTCATATTCTTTAACAAAATATCATATATTTGGGTTGAAAACGTTTATATTTGCTTCCCAATTCTGCACCTAGATTCTGAGTTTTGTGCCAGGTTTTCAAAATTTGAACCTAGTTCCTAGATTAGGGTACTGGTTCCCAAATTTGGATAATGTCTGTTTTTGGAGATGGCTACCAGTTATTGAACAAGAAAAACTTATTCTGAACCGGTTCTGATTCTTTTAACTTTGCTCTCAATTTCCAGACATAGGCTTCTTTTTATTATGTTACTTCCAGTTTTTGGTTCCGGCTATAAATTTCATAACCGAGTTCTTAAGTTTTTTACTTAAAAACTTGGCGTAACTCCCAAATATTTGTTTCTCCCTCGTCATAAGCCTTTAATTAGCCTCATTTTTTTCTTCTCTTTTTTTTTTACCTATTTCTTAAGTTTAGACGTGGTCTCAAACTTTTGAGCCTGCTGTGATTGTTTGTACCAGACTCACTGTGATTTGAAATAGACTTTCAAGTTTTGGACCTTGGTCCCATTTTTTCTCAGATGCAGACAATTCGGTGCCACTAATTTATCATCAAGTGGACTTCGATCGTAAATATGAAACCAGTGAAAAAATTATAACTGGTCTTGATTTTGTACCAAACACTGGTCTTTATTCTTATACTGATGCCTTAGCCAATGATTTGCCCCACTATAAGTTGCTATATATCTTTTTTTTATGCAATTACTTGGTGTTTATAACAGATGAGGTGGCAGAAGGAATCCTTTGTTTGTTTCGATTTATAGATTTTTATGAAACAACACTCAATGCTGAAGCCCAAAATGTAGTATTTGTATATGGAACATCATATCACAATACTAAAAGTTAAAGAATTGTCATGATGTGGACAAGATAATATAAAAAAAAGTTTTTTTTAATATGATAGTGACAGACGTTGTGGTAAATATTTACATGATTTTCAAATGTTATAAAATCGTAAGGATGCTAATGAAAAGTTTGTTCCAATGCATCTAATCCTTTTAGTCAAGAGAAATATATTGCATGATAAGTATATTTTCCAATGATTTTTAATTAATTTTATTTGGTGGGGAACTGTCTTCAGTGACGAATTGTTACCGTCAGCTAATTTATAGCAGTAAGTTGGTAGCGAATTGACCTTTACTTTTTTTTTCCATATGAATTCTATGATTTAAAACTGTCTTTCAAAATATTGTATCTGATTCCCTTTTTTTTTAAACCTATTTCCCACATTTTAGGGATTGCCAAAAATATACGCGTAACTTGCTGCCAATTTTTGGATCTTCTTCACAACATTTGAACCTGGTTTCAATTTTTCAACCTTGTTTCAAGTTTCGACTCTAGTTCTCACTATTTGGATCTGGTTCCTAACACACGAACCTTGTTCACAACTGTTAGACCTAGTTATCAGCTTTTGGACCTGGCTCTCAACTTTTTAACAGGTCTCTCAACTGGGGTGTACCCGTCTTTAAAACTCATCTTCGAGATTCTACACCTAGCTCAATTTTTATACATGGCTCTTATTATTATTATCATTATTATTATTATTATTATTATTATTATTATTATTATTATTATTATTATTATTATTATTATTAAGTTACAACCTTAGTCGTAAAAGGGGGAATCTGTCGACTGGTATAGGAGCTTGCTAATCTTGTTGGTGTTGGGGGCTCTTTTTGGCTCATACTTTGGTAGGTTAGCACACGCATGGTTTGTGGTGTGGTGAATCCTGAGTGCCTCTTCGACAATGCTTCTCTTTATATGGTAAAGTATATATACTCATATTGTGTCTTTAGAGATATCCTTGGAAAGAACAATTTTGTGATCAGTAAGTACAACACAGATGGCGAATCCTAATTCTGCCTCTTATGTGTTCTACTGCTTCTTTTCCTTGTCCTCACAACAATTATGTTGGCGGGCATGGAGCATTTACCTTCCTTCCTCGTAAGTACATTGCAATTCCCAGGAGCATGAATGGTTTTAAGGTAGTCCTCGCACACTATGTCTTGCATAGAGAGCCAGAGAGATAAGATGAGACTGTTCAGCTTATAGCTTAAAGAGTTTCGCAGTTTTTGCAAAGCAAACAGTAGCCGCTTACATTTGCTCAATTACTAGAAACCGAAGTTATCCCTAGACTCTTGATGGAATTTATATAGGCTAATCAATTTCTCTCTCTCTCTCTCTCTCTCTCTCTCTCTCTCTCTCTCTCTCTCTCTCTCTCTCTCTCTCTGTGGGTGTGACATGGACAATTCTCTTCCATAACAACTTATCTGTTTCCGAGACATCGATGTGACATCTCAAGTTTCCTCATTACCAGAGTAAAGTACACGGGAATAATTAAGAAACATGAGTGGGGTGCAATTTTACCTATGTTTTTTAGTTTTACGCAAGTTTACCTATGAGCTTAAAACGAACTTCGTCCACGAGCGATTGACATATCTCTCTTGAAAAATTACTTCTATGCTATAAACTGAGCAATCTCAATATTTAAAATAGTGATTTCTTTTCTTTTTGTTTTCATAAAGTACCAATAATTGCAGTGACTTTTCACAACTAGTTTAGTATTTGATTCTCTGCTCAATCAATTTTCTTTCTTGAGTAAATATATTTTCATTCTGTGACGCCACTTATTACCTTATTGTTTCCTTATTTGAAATTTTATAGTTACAATTACAACGCCCTTTACCTCGGGATAATGTTTTTTTCCTCTATTTTTTTTTTGGGGGGGGGGGGGGGGGAATTTCATCCTTCATTATGATCACTAGGGAGGGATCATATTTAATTTGAGGTAGTTCTTTTCCACATTGATTATAGGGCACTTTGATCGTTTAATACTGATTAGTTCAGCGTCAATGTTTTTCATTAGCAAGTCTAGAAAGTTATTAGTTTTTGTTACTAATTAGTGTGGTTGAGTCTTGAAAAAATAGAATCAAACAAGTTTAATCCTATCTGAGGATAAATGTCGCCTTTCCTTGGGCTTTTCTAAGAAGGTTTCACTACTAGCCTTGTAGATTATCATAACCTTCATTTAGGAAAGGCTACTGTAAGACAATGTGTTCTAACACCACTTCTCTTTTCAACCATTGAATATTAAACAATGGCGGACGCCTGGCTGGAAAAACATTCTCTCTCTCTCTCTCTCTCTCTCTCTCTCTCTCTCTCTCTCTCTCTCTCTCTCTCTCTCTCTCTCTCTCTCTCTACCTTATGGTTTTCAGGTGAAACAATTCATAGACAGTCTTGATACAGTTAGAAATAAGGTGTTCCCATTTAAGGTATCATCAACGCCTCCATGGAAATTACCAGAGGTATCTTTTTGTAGATATTTTATTGGAGTTAAAAAGAATATGACTGATTTAGATGCCAGGCCTCTTTTTAAGGAACATGTTGCAAATCATATGAAATCAACTTTTATTTATACCGATGGGTTCAAATTCGATGCTGGCGTTGGATTTGGAGTATATACTAATACTTTTAATTATAGAGGTGCACTTCCTCTAATAGCTTCCATATTTACGGCTGAGCTATACAGTATACTAAACGCTGTTTAAAAAATAGCGTTGGAAGAGGAGGTTAATTTTACAATTTTTTAGTGATGCAAGGAGTGTCCAAGCTTTGGAAGTTTTTAATTCCAGTAACCCTTTAGTTTTAAAGATTTTAGAATTGCTATTTATCAATGGACCTGGAGGTATAACAGTTCATTTATGTGGATTCCCGCACGTAGGTGTGTTTGGAAACGAGAAGCCAGATTTACTGGCAAAGAAGGTTGCTGCTTAGTTGCGACCAAGAAGGTATTCTATTATTTGTAAGGATTTTTTACCCAATATTAAGAATTTGATTTATGATGACTGGCAACAGCATTTGGATAGTTGAATAGAAAATAAAATGCAAGAAATTACGAATTTTACATACTTCTGGAAGTATAACATGATGCCCCGAATGTGGGAGACTACTCTTTGTTGTCTCCGCACTGGTCACACTCCGTTGGCACATGAATATAAACATACTGGCGTTCGGTACCATTGACAGTGAAGCATTTGTTGACTCATATTAGTAAAAGAAATAGATATCTGTTTGAGGCTCGAGGTGAGGATGGCAGGTTCATCCTTGCCAAGAGTCTTAGACAT
>NC_090725.1:19728212-19743212 GCF_036898095.1 Palaemon carinicauda | reverse complement strand
TGTATGGCAAGAACTTTATCGGTAGAGAAGACATCCTATTCGACCTAGGAATAATTTTCTTCTCCATCTCCAAGAGTTGAGTGGAGGATAACCAATCCTGTTGGTTCTTGAAATACCCACATATCTAAAGCCGAACTGTTCCAATCCTGTTGGTTCTTGAAATACCCACATATCTAAAGCCGAACTGTTCCAATCCTGTTGGTTCTTGAAATGCCCACATATCTAAAGCCGAACTGTTTCTTGAGTTACTCCACTAAACCAGTGTTAATGAACTAGTTGTCTTTATAGATGGCAGACTGGTGTGGTTTCTTACAAAGACTATATACTGAAGGAAGATAGGAAGGCTCAGGCTTTTAACACACAAATGAGTGTGCTATGAAAAGATGCCAGATACTCCCATGCGAAACGAATGGCTCCATCTCTTGAGCGAGCAACCAAACATTCAGAGCGGTAATGCTTACGGGTATATAGGATGGAATTCGATTGTAAATTTTGCGACATATTTGTTCATAATTTCCATTACTATGTCAGTATATTTTACTCATATATTCGTGATATTCTTAAATTTTAGGTAACTAAATTGCAAATTATGTTTCTCAGTCTATTTTTCAGAAATTCAATAACTATATCTCTTATGATTTAGTTAATTTTCTTGCAAATTTAAGTATTGTACAGTATATTACAACCATTTTTAAATGTCCTATACAATACCACATTCGAATAAATTAAAACATACTGAATATCTGATTTGTTAAACTTAGCCACAAATGCTTATGTGTAGGCATACATTTAATTACAGTTTGTAGGCCACTGCAAGATGGAGAGATATTAGGTGTATAAAAACACAATTGTATTTTATTTTTTATTAAAATGGAAAAGCATGATGCACTCATGTATAGTTTAGTATTATAAACTAATAAATGTACAATCAGAAGGATCAAAATAACACATAATTGTATCACACACAAAAATAATCAAAAGAGGGGTTGGAAATAGAAATAAGGTAGCATACAAGCCAACAAAAAAAAAATGAAAAACAAAGAGATTTACAGTGGATGCCTTGCCTTAATCTTACATCCAATATCAGTGGGGCTTACTCATTAACAGCACATACTGCATGTATTATACTGTTTGGATTCACCGTTCTTTGTCCTTAGGGAACCTGTGAAATACCAAATGAGGATCGGTTTCTTTTTGTTTATGGCACACAACACACTTGTGTGACTTCTTTACTGTCGGCGCCATGTTTCGTTTGAGTCAACTATCAAATTCTGAATATAAACAAACAGACGACAAACGATGTATACCTACAACGCCATCTGAAATCGGAGCAACCAACTATTGCGTTCACTTTGGAGTTGCCAACTAGCGTATTAACATTCTATTTTGAGCCTTCCTATCTTCCTTCAGTATATAGTCTTTGGTTTCTTAAGCGTCTTGACAAGGGTGATTGCCGTCTTACCACTGAAATGCACAGCAGACCCCTTTGTGGCGTCCCTATGATAGCTGGAGCAAGTGGTTTCTTCTTGGTAGAGCAGAATGTCAGAGAAGCTTTTACCCCTACTTGTCAGGCTTGTTTTGGATGTATTGTCGTGAGGATCTTACCCCGGTCCCCTTGCATGCCAAAATGACGTCATCAACGGACTGGTGACAGCATTGAAGGTCCATAGGTTCAATATTTTAAGTAAATGGCAAGAAATGACTGCCCCTTTTATCTATTATAGGATATGTAAAAGCATCAGAGAAAATATCAGCAAGTGACCTTCAAGTTTCAACTCAAATAGAAAGGCTTAAGTCATTTTAATCCCAATGGAGATCAGTCGTAGCCAACTCGCTCATATTCATATTTCAAAAGATAACAGTGTATCAGTGTTCTCATTATGACATGTCACTTATTATCAGTTTTGCATATTTCAGTATGCTGCTCCCAAATAATGATTAATATGTCCTTCACAAATCTCTAATTGAGAATTCACACAGAGATACTACTACTTTAATCTGACTTATTCAAAATTATATTAGACCAGGTAGCATTATAGTCAGTGATGAGTGGGCTGTATACAAAAGAATTAACAAGTATGGTTACCAGTGCTTGACGACAAATCACAGTGAAATATTTGTGGACCCTCAAAATCCTGGAATGCATACCAGAACATCAAACGGTTATGGAGGGACATTTAAGTCATATGTTCTTAGGTCTGGTACTTGGAAAGAGTATTATGAGTAGTATATCTGCAACTATATTTTTGTAGAGTCTGTGCCAAATTACAAAGAGTTACTACAACAGTTCTTCCTTGTCGCTGCTAAATTATATCCATCTTTTGGGCATGCAACTGAACCAGGACCCACTGGTGATAACACCCAACCAGGACCCAGTTGCCATAACCAACAACCAGGACCTAGTGGGACATCTCTAACTGGCCTTCTTGTTTTTACTCCCGATTCAGATCATTCCAACTCTGACTGTTCAAGTAATTGGATATAGAGTAATGCTCAGCATAAATTAGGGATACGGCTTTGTAAGGGGGTTTGCAGGGACAAACCCCTCTCCTGGTAGGTAAGGTTACTCTATTTAGGTTAAGTTAGCATGATGCTCTTGTTTCCCTTTTAAAATCAGACCTTGTTAAAAAAAAAAGTGAAGTTTGCCTTTAATAGGATACGGTTCCGAAGGAAATGGAACTTGAGAGAAAGGTAATTGAGAGATAGCTGTGGAAGTTCCCTTTTGCCCTATTAGTTTTGCATGAAAATCCAATTTTTTCTGTTAGTTTTCCTGTTGTTTAGTTGGTTTCTGCTTATATTATCTTCCTTAATTGATTAGTATTCATTTTATTTCATCCAAAACAACGAATTAAAACTGGGCACTGATGGGTGGTATTCAGAAAACGAAATTTTTGCGGAAGGTAATAACATCAGAACATAATAAAACTACAAGAAAAAAAAAAAAAAAATTTGCTAGGGGGGACTGTACAAAATATTTCCATCTATTCTACAGTAAGACCGTATATACATTCGTCTCATTGACTTCATCTCCTCTGTAATCATCTCCAAGAGATATGATCTTCAGAGCTCATTGTTCTCAAACTGTAGTGAACAGGAGTTGAAGTTCATACCACCCTCCGCTGCCACACCTTGCTTCACCTAAGTGAGAGCTACAGAAGAGTAAAAACAACTAAACATCAGTTGAGGTGGGCGTTTTCTGGCCTGATATAAACTCTGATATTGCCAAGCTATGTCAGGATTTTCAACCAAGTTAACAGTAGGAGCCCTTAATGTGATGAGACCCTTGCAAGTCCATTTAAGTAAGACTTTTAGGGTGGCCTGCTATCATTCCCTACAAAGGGATAGTGTACCGCACATGTTTCACACACACACTTGCACACTGTAACGGTGTTTTCTCTTTTGTTGAAGTATATTTCACTCTACACCTCACTGTTAACAGAGCCGGTTCAAGCCTGTCTCTTCATGAATCGATGTGTTTTAATTTTTGTGACCTTCTTCCGTTGATGGCTCTTGTAAATAAGCTCGATGTCTGTTGAAATAAAGTTAGTTGCATTCACCTCGCCTCTCAGTTATCACCGAACCGACGCCCCGCACATTAGAGACAATTACCTCCATTACATTCAGGATCTTTTGTTATTTACTTCCGGAAACTTGATATATCCCACTGACTTAGAACTAACCGAGGACCAAAGTTTACCAGCATTTTGTTTCTAGGAATTCACGGAGTGAAAGAAAGTTGGACATGGTAATCTCACCATGATAAGCACAATTGAGCAGTCATGATGAGGCCATCATACTGTTATCTTGCCAGAATGTGAAGAGTTTGATAAGGACGTTTTGGAATTCTGAGATATTCTTAGTTTCACAGGCCATTTGCATGTCCAGATCCTGTGTGGTCTCTATATCAGATCATGTGTTCCTGTCTATCCTCAATCTTTCTTAAGCGAGTGGCAGGTCACTAGAGCAGGTTAATCATACAGAAAATCTTGAGCAGTAAAGTATTGTTTTAGATTGTCAATTGGAACTTTGGATCTTAGCAGGTAACTCATAAATTATCATTGTTTGACTGTTACTTAATATTGATTATTTTTAATGGTGTTTTACCACCGGCATGTTGTAAAAGAAAAAATATGATTTTACGGAACATATGTAAAGTTAGAAGTCTTAAAAAAGAAAAAAAAATAATCGTTCTTGATCTCATTTCTATCTTTAGAGATAATTTAGTGGCTAAAGGAACAGTCAATTCAGTATTCAAGTTATACGATTTTTGAAGAATATAGAGTATTTATTACCATTTTATTTTCATTTTGTATCTTTAAGGAGATTTTATTTATTTTAACTATATTTCTGTAGAGCTGATTTTGTTACAGTGTCAAAATATGATGCATAATTATACTTCCATTTTTTTTTTAAATGGCATAGGCATTTTTTGCTTATTTGAAATTTTCAAGATGCCGTATGTGCGTTGGTAGTATGCGTGAAATAGTCTAAAGAGCTATTATAAATATGTAATTGTCGGGTTTAATAGTACATTTTCAGTACACACTAAAGTGAAATCCATTAACGCTATGATGATATGCATGATTAAAATCTAGAATTGAATATTCAACTGCTCGAAATCTGTCATAAACCCTCCCGATTGCATGAAATCATTTAGAATTGTAAAAAAATTGAACAAAAATAGTCATCACGCTGGTAAGTTATTGAAAGACCATCAACACGTCATGCATAAATTATCTAGCCCATCAAGCGAACCCATAGTAACTCCAATCCTCGATTCAAAAGTGGATCCATTGAATGCAAAGACAGGCTAATCTTTGTATGATCTGATTAATCCAATGACTCCGTAATTGGAAGCAACGTGAGGGGGACAAACATTTTATCATCTGATATAATTAAAAAAACCTAGCAATAACAAGAGTTCTACTTTGGAAATTATAATTAGGACTAATATTTTATCCATGTCCTAATACTTAATTTTCTCTCTTGAAGCAAACCTTGAATAACCACTAATTGAAATATATTTGTCATATTAGGAACTCTAGGCTTCAATTCAGACCATACGGTTCCCTGGCAACTTTAGCTAAAATTCATAATGTTTAAGTAAATTTGCCGATTATATGTGTTTAGAATAGATTAAACATTTATTGTTGCTGGTGTTATAATCAATTGATTAAAGAATATCATATTTTTGTATTCCCTTTTGATTTTAAAACAGTTAAATATTGCATACATTCTAAATTCAAATGGTGAGCCTGAACTTCAAAATATTTTCCTTATAACTCTCAATGGTCTATTAAGCATTTTATACTCTGTATTAAAAATATTATTTTATTTATTTATTTATTATACTTATTTTAATGTTGTTCTCTTCTTAAGATATCTAATTTTTCCTTGTTTCCTTTCCTCACTGGGCTATTTTGCCTCTTGGAGTCCATAGGGTTGTAGCTTGATAATAATAATAATAATAATAATAATAATAATAATAATAATAATAATAATAATAATAATAATGTCAGCAATGTCATTAACATTATTGTTATCTATGGTCCTTTATATAATAGATGGGAAAAAAGATAAAAGTTTTTATTTATTTTTTAAAATAACATGGTTATTGAGGATTGCATTCTATAGTTTCATACTCAGTCATGTTTATCTATATTGTTGAAATGAACTTTATGTTAAATCAACAGTATTCTTGTTGTTTGGATGAAAGAATCTCATTAGCATTCAATATCATTGCGTGAGGAAATCATATGAAAATGCAAATTTGTCCTAAAAATGCTATAATTATTTTTTCCCGTAACTAAATATTAGATATGCGTGATTAGTAAGTAGTGGTAGGATAAATCCCTGTAATCATATAATTACAGTATATATATATATATATATATATATATATATATATATATATATATATATATATATATTTATATAAATATATATATATATATACATATATATATATATATATATATATATATATATATGTATATATATGTATATATATATACATATATATATGTATTTATATATATATATATATATGTATATATATATATATATATATATATTATATATATATATATATATATATGTATATGTATATATATATATATATATATATATATATATATATATATATATATATATATACATACATTAAAATACACAATTTTCCGTGCATTTATGATAAATAAAATAGCCCACAATATATGAAAAATACATTGTGGGTTATTTTATATATATATATATATATATATATATATATATATATATACATATAAATATATATATATATATGTATATATATATATATATATATATATATATATACATATATATATACATATATATATATATATATATATATATATGCATATATATACATATATATATATATATATGCATATATATATATATACATATATATATATATATATATATATATATATATATATATATATATATATATATATATATATATAATATATATGTTTATATATGATACAGAGAGAGAGAGAGAGAGAGAGAGAAGAGAGAGAGAGAGAGAGAGAGAGAGAGAGAGATAGATTGCAGTATTAATTAAGATAAAGTACATTGCCCTTAGTCCATGTTGTTATACCATAATTTCTCCAGACACCAACACTCATCTATTCCCATTTTTTTTCCGGGTCTAGTTTTCATTCATTCCATATGCTCTACTTTCTACTTTACTCATTAATCATGCTTCATAAATAACTTGCCCATTTCAGGCGTTGTTAGATTCTCTATTGGCATCTTCACAATTTCTCGTATTCAACTTGATCACCGTCAGCTTTGGGTGACATGTCTTAAGGAGAATTTCATACTCTAATAACTTGTGTCTCCCTTTCAATTTCTATCTAAGATTCCATTTCACTACCACATCTAGCCATCGGCCTAATGATGGTTGTATATAGCTATAACTCAGTTCCTCGATATAATATTGGAACAACATTATAGTAATTAGACCGCCAACAATCTTGGAATGCTTATTTTAATAGCAGTGAATATTTATATATGATGATCTCAGCGGTCTTTAATTTTTAGATAAATTATCTTTTCAGCTGTTATAAATATTTCTAGATTGGTAGCAGTCTATAAACATCTTATGGAATTACGTCAAAGAAATCCAAACTATCACCAAATACCCATATGTCATTAATGATTTCAATTCGATGAATACTACAGTATGTCCTAACGGTGCTTATCTTATTATTCAGGGCACGGAGAAAGCAGTTCATGAAATTCACATCATCGCTTTGAACTAGCTAACCTTGTATATGAGTCTCTGGAGCTCCATATCAATATTTACTTTTCCTCCCGTTTGTCTGTAGTGAATTTCAAATTAATTACAAGTTCTTCCTATGCCCTTCGTAATCAATAAGAAGCCTAGTCTAACATAATTTCAATGGTTGTTACCTCCCGTTTATCTGTAGATCATTTTTATTAGAATAAAGAATTTCATTGTAATTTTGAAAAAAAAAAAAAATATCCTCCATGATCAACACGAACGTGAATTTTTAGCTCACTATGAATAATTATTTTAACTCCCCTATTGCTGCAGTAAACATATACTATCCATATGAATTTTATTGTAATTAGCTTTTTTTTTTTTTTTTTTTTTTTTCGTCCCCCATACTTAATATGATGGTGAATTTTTTAGTTCTCTATCAATAAATATATTTCCTCAATGTGTCTGTAGTATATTTATACTCGCCTTTAGAATTTTCCAATAATTACAAATTGTTCCAATGGTCTCCAAAATCGATAAAAAAGTTGAATATCAATAGTTCCTTCTCAACATTTACGTCACATCACATGTATCTGCACCACGTTTATACTATCCTTATGTATATCCCTTTAATTATAGATTGTTCATACATATCATAACAAAAAAGGAGGACAATTATGTTTCATTCCATGTATCTGTAACACATTTATACTAGTCTTAAGAATTTCCATGTTAAGAAAATTATTCTTGTCTTTTTTCATTGAGGTGACGATAAATCTCTAAATATACCGATTTATATTTACCTTAACCTCTGTGTTTGCAGTACATTTATACTACCATTAAGAATTTCCATCTAAAATTAAATTGTTCCCATGTCCTCCTTAATCGATAAGTAGCGAATCTCTGAGTTCCATATTTATATTTACGTTTCTTCCCATGATTCTGTTGTACATTTATACTAGCCTTAATAATTTCCATATGATTTTAGATAGATTTTATGTCTAAAATCAGGTATAAGATGGATAATTGAGTTCTTTGTCAATATCTACGTTACCTCCCATATGTCTATAGTATACTCCCCTTAAAAATTTCTTTGTACTTGTGAATTTCTCATACTTCCTCCATAACCGTAGGGACAAGAATCTCTTAAGTGCCTTAACAATAATTAGGTTAACTTTAATCTATCACTAGCATATATATGTATATGTATATATATATATATATATATATATATATATATATATATATATATATATATATATATATATATATATGTATATATATATATATGTATATAAATATATGTATATATATATATGTATATAAATATATGTATATATATATATGTATATAAATATATGTATATATATATATGTATATAAATATATGTATATATATATATATATATATATATATATATATATATATGTATATAAATATATGTATATATATATATATATATATATATATATATATATATATATATATGTATATAAAATATATGTATATATATATATATACATATATATATTTATATGCATATATATATATGTATATATATATATATATATATATATATATATATATATATATATATATATATATATATATATATTTACATATATATATTCATATATATATATATATATATATATATATATATATATATATATATATATATATATATATACATATATATGTATATATATGTATATATATGTATGTATATACATGTCATGTATATGTATATGTATATGTGTATGTATATATATGTCATGTAGATGTATATGTGTATATATGTATATATATATATATATATATATATATATATATATATATATATATATATATATTGATATATATATATATATATATAAATATATATATATATATATATATATATATATATATATATATATATATATATATATATATATATATATATATATAAATATATATATATATATATATATATATATATATATATATATATATATATATATATATCAGCAATCATAGTTTCCGTGTAATTACATATTTTTCCCATGTAATCCATAGCCGATGAGAAGGTGATCTAAATCCGAGCTACTTATCAATAATCATGTTACCTCTTATGTGTCTGTTGTACATTTTTACTAACCTTAAGGATTCCCCGTAATTACAAATTCTCTTCGTCATCTATAGCCGGAAAGAATGGGAATCTTTGAGTTCCTTAAATATATTTACGTTACGAGCCATGTGTCTACAATACGTTTATACTAGCCTTAAGATTTTCCCTGTACTCAAACATTCTTTCTATGTCTGATATGACTGAAAAGAGCATCAATCTCTTGAGCTCCGTCTCGATATTTATGTTACCTCAGATATGTCCTATACTTTACTGGCTTTAAGAATATCTCTGTAATTAAAAAGTGTTCCTATGTCCCCCATAGTAGATACGAAAGTTAATATCTGAGTTCGTAATCAATATTTGAATTACCTTCCAAGTGTCTGCTGTACATTTATACTAATCGTATGATTTACAAACGGTTCTTGGTTCTCTATTATCTTTCTAGACCGTAAATCTTTTTATTTCCTTATCAACATTTACGTCAACTCCCAGGTGCCCTTACCACTTTTATATTAGTCTTGAAATTAAATTTAATTTCATATTGCTCCTTTGTTCTCCCAATTAATAGGAAGGGTGATTTGTAGAGCTTCCTGTCAATATTTACATTTCCTCCCTTATGGCTGTAGCATATTTGTAATAGCCTTAGGAAATTCCCTGTAATTATAAATGGTCCTTGTGTCTTTCATAACCAATAAGAAGGGGAATTTCTGAGTTCCATATCAATAGTTTCGCTACCTCCAATTTGTCTGTAGAATATTTATACTTTAGTATAATCTAGTATAAATGTTTCCTTGTTTGCAATAGTTGATATTTATAAAGTAACGCCAGGGCGGGTCTGATATAGTTTGTAATTTTTAAAGGTCCATCTGGTGCTGGCAGTATTTACAAAATTTGACAATACGGTCCTTTTGGTTTGTTTACCTACCAAAAAAATGGATATGTTCACTAAAATTGTCATTCTCAATACCATTGTAATTTGTTTACGTATATTGTGCTGTCTTTTTTTTTTTTCTCCAAAAACGTTTGTATAGGAGTTCGAGGTCGTTGTGATTTGTTTAAAAATAATAATAGGTTCGTTTGAGGTGGGTCTGCCAGAGGCAATATTTACACGCATTGGAGTTAAGGTCATTGTGGTTTTTTACTAGTATTCTTGTTCTCAGGTCAAAATGTTTGTTAATCTCACTGGATTTTTACCTTTTCAAGGTCATTATTATCTTCGCCAACTTCGTTAAGAAGTTTGTTTTGATAAGCGTGTATTTGCTTGGATGTTTGTCTATATGTTAGAGGTTCGCATAACTCAAAAGTTATTTTACCGAATCTCATTTAATTTGGTGAGAATATTGGCCATGACCCAAGGACAATTTGATTAGATTTTGGGAGCAATTCAACCAAAGATCAAGGTTAAGGTGCATGATTCGATTGCCTCTCTTGTCATATATAAAATGATTTAGGCAAAGGTATGCGGTCTACCAAGTGCCCGGTTAAGTTACTTATATACCAACACTAAAGTGTGTGATTTTCTCAAGGTCATTAAAGTTTTATTCCTAAATATTAGAGTTCGACCTTCCAGCGGTCAATGATCTCTGTAATAGAGGACAAACATATGTATAACAAAGTATCTTTTCATAACCAAATGATTATGGTTTGGGTAGCTGGTTTTGAATACAGTCCCTGTTGCCATACGCCCTGATTAGACGTCGTCCCGTGAGAACCTAGGATTAAAAAAAAAAAAAAAAAAAATAATAATAATAATAATAATAATAATAATAATAATAATAATAATAATATAATTTTCTTCAGGACCGAGTGTAGTGACAGTGAAACCTACTTTGCGGCGCTCCTAGTCTTTTGCATCCGACCCCCCCCCCCCCCCCCCCCCCCCCCCCGCCTCCCGCCCGTCATTTGCTGCTGTCATCACATCCTCCTCCTGTACGTCTGCCTGTATCCGTGCAGATCTAGGATGTATATCCTGCATCGCTTAAAAAAAGATATAAAATAAACAGCGATAGTCTCCATCACACATCTTTATACGAGCTGCTAACGCAAGAGCCCGTGGCCCACCTACGTGTCGAGTCGCTCAAACATCATCAGTCTGCGTGCCTCGAAATGATGAAGTTATTTACTGAGCGATGTGGTGTCTCTGTCACTGGCGTGGCCAGGAATTTTTTGTACTAAATGGCGTTGATCGAGCGCCGGAAACGTGTATTACACATGCAGACGCACTAATCACCATTGACTTTTGTCGTTGCACGCCTGAAGGATTTCTCCCACCAAAGCGTAGCATAGAGTAGTACAAACGCAAACGAGACGGGCCTAGGAATTGCTCCCCACCAAGGCGGATTAAAAACTGCTATTATGAGCTCTCTCTCTCTCTCTCTCTCTCTCTCTCTCTCTCTCTCTCTCTCTCTCTCTCTCTCTCTCTCTCTCTCTCTCTCTCTCTCTCTTCATTTATCTTTCGATTTTCTAAAGTGGACAGTGCATTGAAGTGGGGATTATTGAAAAGAATTTTATGTATCCTAGTTAATAAAATCTTACATTAAAACAAGTATCCAAATATAACAAATTAATGCAAGTCGAACATTTCTGAGAGGTATGTAGCTTCACCAAAATACCAAAATAGCAGAGCTGCTTTGTTTAAGTCCTTTTTAATAACTATCAAATATCTATTGATAATGCGGCTTGGTTTGACGCCAGATATTCCTGCACAACCTACTGTTAAGATTTATCAAGTAATATACCATACTAGGCGATCCTTTTTTCAATCCTTTAGTAATTGTTTTTCTTAGTTTCCAAAGTGCGTTAATTAACTACTCCGTCTAAAGATACAGCGTCAGTGAGAGACAGGAATTAGAATGCGCTCTTATCAGTTGAAAAACACCTCATGAAAGATTTTTTTTTTAAATCGTTAAAACATGTCGAATGATCTTCGGCCTTTAAATCTAAAGGATAAAAATGGACAACGTTTCATTGGAGTTCTATGGATTATGAAAGACTAAATTGTGATGCCCCTAAGAGGAAAGGGTATTCACAAAAAGTATTGGAAACCTATTCCTTGTTTTAGATATCTTGAAGGATGCCAAGTAGTGATTCGGCATGCATCCATAGAAATTAGCTTTATTCCCTAGATTAGACTTAAAAGCAAACTCGATATCCACGTATTACATACAACATATACTAATATACAAATGTTGGCAAAAGTATCTGCTGAATCTAACAACATTTGGTTCTTGATTTAATTTTTTTTTTCCCTTGCTTCATGTAATTGTACCGCATGTGTATCACATGCACTCATAAACCGTACCAGTATTTTTTTTTATCGATATCGCTATTCCTTCGCATTCATAACCTGTTTAAGCATGTATTTTCAGGAATAATTGTGTTTTAATTTTTTTGCAGTTCTTGCCTGGAACGGCTTGTATATAAACTCATGATCCGTTGAAATAAAGTTCCATTCACCTCGCCTCTCGGTTGAAACCAGACTTGCGCCTCCGCACATTGGTGACCAGCGTAGTGTTCACTCTCTCAGACCTGCCCCCGCACTGCTGTGCCCTACTGTTTGAAGATGCTGCCCACCGAAACTGCCTCTTCAGAGAAGCGTTTGCCTGGTTCCAGCATGCTGAAGTCGAGTTCTGCATCAAAGCGAAAGCAGATTAAGTTCTCCCAGCAATCCCCGAAGACAGTTTCCCGCTAATCTCCGATTAGCTTTGCAGGAAAGGGGTCTCATCAATACCAGGCAAAGCGCTCACAAAATACCTTCTGGACCAGTACTCACCTTTGCCTGCCACTCATATAGCCAAAAACTTTTTCAGCTCTCTCAACAACCATTGGGGGACCAAAAAACTTTGCTCACCCTCATGGAAATAACCAGTATCTCTCGCCTGCAACCTGCTGCAAGCGGCTCTCCTCATGAGGTGAACCTCCTCCGTGCCATTTAGGTAAGACGCCTAGCCGAATCTGTATGTGCTGCCAATTCTGCCCATGAAGGTCCTGATGACCAAAGTCGACGCCCTCCACTACCTTCAAGACCTCCATCAATGCCCTCCACTACCTTCAAGACCTCCATCAACGCCTCTGCTACTGACGAAGTGGACAACTATTCAACACGGACTGAAGCTGACGTGAATGTGGTAGGACATAGACACCCACCCTGTGACGTTCCGGAATGGCGACAAATCCACCATCACCCACATATAGTGCCCCTCTCTTCCGCCCCAACCAACGACCTCTCTAGCCACTTAGTGATGCCCATTGGTTGCATTTATGCTACTATCACTCCAAATTCCGGGGTGCTGCAAAGAAATGTGCGAATGGTTAGCAATGGCCAAAAAAATGTGTAATTAGGCCATCTCTTTCTGCAGTGGCCTTCCCTGTCACTAATCTTATGTTTTTACATGATGTAGGTAAGGGCCTGCAATTTTTGTTAGACACAAGTGCTTGCCGTTCTTTTCTGCTGAGGTCACTCTTCAGGACACAGCGTAGTCTTAAGTCTGCTGACATCACATCGCCAATCCTCGGTATGGATTTACTCTTGCATTTCCAACTCCTGGTTGATGTCGCTCACAGACGGTTAGTCAACACAGATTCGTACTCCTCGACGCCTCTCCAACCCACCCCCTTCGACCTCGCTCTCCACATCAGCACACCCATGGATGTCTACATCCATCTCCTCACATCATACCTGGAAATTTTCCGTCCAGAACTTTGTCAAACACTCTAGATTCCTGCCAATCTCAGTATTTATCATCATATCAAGATGATGGGGCCCCTAGTATTTGCTAGATTCAGCCATCTGGCACAGAATTATTTGGCACCCGCTAAACAAACGTTCACCAAAATGGAAGAAAAGGGCATTTGCCAAAAGTGCTCAAGTCCATGGTCGTCACCCTTAAACATCATCCTGAAGAAAGATGGCTCTCTGCATCCATGTGGGGATTACAGGCGTTTGAACATGTAGACAGAACCGGATCATAACCCCCTCCTAAACATCGCCGACGTGACCTACTTGCACAAAGCAAAGGTTTTTTCCACACTCAACCTCCTGAAAGGGTATTATCAGGTGCCCACGAACCCACTAGACATGCCCAAGACCCTCATTACCACCCTGTTTGGTATATACACCTTCCATTACTCCTTTCTTGGCCTTCATAATGCTGGAGCAACTCTTCAGTGCCCCATGGATGGAATCTTAGGCAATCTCCCCTTCTTTGTATGTTACTTGGATGACATACTTTTGTTCTCTTCCTCCAAAGAGGTTCCTCAACTACGCATCGTGCTCGACTGCCTACAACAGAATGCCTTGTAATCCGGTACAACAAGTGTACCTTTGATGCCAACAAAATATCGTTCTTAGGGCACTGCATCACTCCTGAAGGAGTTCACCCCTCCCTGAGAAGGTAGCAGCCATTCATAACTTCCCCACGCTCTCACCCGTCAAAGCACTGGAAGAATTCTCGGGCATGATCAACTATTACAACCCCCCCTCTATGCTTCCCTCAAGGGAAAGCCAAAAGACCTAGAGTGGGGTCCCCTGTAGGAAGCGGACGTAAAAAAGGCCGTATCAACCTCTGCTGCTCTCACTTTTCCTGTGCCACAAGCACCTCCTCTTGTCCCCCTTGATACCAGTGACAATACTATT
>NC_090725.1:19715712-19718212 GCF_036898095.1 Palaemon carinicauda | reverse complement strand
TTATTGGACGCAAAAGGAACTTTGTTTGGACTATTTTAACTATTCAGTAGGATAAATACGTTTTATCAATAAATATTTGTTCAAAACCTTTTCTATTGTTTATAAACACAGTACTATGAATACTTTTTATCAATAAATATTTATTCAAAACCTCTTCTTTTGTTTATAAACACACACACAAATTCCACACTTCCACGGCGCTGAAACGTCTGGAGCTGAAAAGGCATGGCGCTGAAATGGCTGGTGCTGAACTGGCGGCGCTGAATCGGCGGCGCTGAAACGTCCCTACCCCTTATGAAGTAATAGGGTCACCGGCAGTCTATTCGGAGAAAGCTATTGAGTCTTTTTCCGGTAGGTGTGAGGGTGGGTTAGCTTGTCTTTGGAAAAAGAGTTCTTCTCTTCATATCAAAAAGATTATTATAGAGAAGGATTTTATTGTAATGTCCGTTCTTTATAACCAAAAATTACTTGTGTTTGTAAATGTATATATCCGAAACGATATTTGTAAAATAGAGACTTTGAATGATTATTTGGCTTCACTTAGTTACCTTGAATATATTTTAACTGAGATTAGATATAATTCTATATTTTTTATTGGGGATTTTAATGCAGACCCTTTTTCTGGTCGCTCATGGAATCACTTGACGGATTTTATGAAAGATAATCAACTTGAATGTTTTGATGTATATGCTCTGGATGACTCTACTTTCACATTTTTGTCCTTTGGGGGTAGCTATACCAAATGGTTAGACCATATAGTTGGGAGAAAGGAAAATGATACCTATGTGAAGAATATCAGAGTATTGTATGATATAATTGGTTCGGACCATTTGCCAGTAGAAGCTGAAGTGGTTGTTGATGCTGGAAGTCCTTGTACACCATCATATTTAGGTCCTGGAGACGGAAAAATTAGGTACTATGTTGACTGGGATAAACTTTCTTCAAATGAATTTTATCTTATTGGAGCAAATGTGATGTCTTGAGTGGGTAGCTTTGTAAGTAATGCATCATTTGACTGCTGTTCTTTGAGTTGTAGAGATTGTAAACATCTCAGGGAAATTGATTGTTTTTACTCTGCACTTGCAATGTCTGTAAAAGAGGAAAGCTCTCTTTACTCAAGGGCAATAAAGAGAAAATGTAAATATAAAGTGATACCTGGATGGAATCGTAATGTAAAATGTAAATACAAAACTGCCAGAATGGAATATTTAAAGTGGTTGCGGTCAGGAAAAATACATGCGGGCCCAGATTTCGATCAAATGAGGGGAAGTCGCAAAATATTCAAAGAGGCATTAAATGAATGTAAGAGAAATGGATTTGCTGAGAGGTCTTTATCGATTCAAGAAAAATTTGAGGACAAAGATATGAAACAATTCTGGGGGATGTAGGGAAAAAGAATAACAAAGCGAAACAATCAGAAATAATTGATGGGGAAAATAATATAGAAAATATAATACAGATTTTTAATAATAAATTTCTATAGTTTGATTTAAACAGTTCAAATGAACTCCCATAAAATGAGCTACTATTGAAATTAAATGAATATTGGATAAATAACAGAAAATTCAACATTAAGATATAATTAGATACGTTAAAAAGGTTGATTAAAAAACTTAAAAATGGAATTGGTCATGACGGAATTCATGCTATTTTATTGAAAAGGGGTAGTGATCAGTTTTTGAGTTTGTTGTGTGATTTTATGAACGCCTGTTATGGTCATTGTTACTTCCATCTGGAATTACTTGGCGGGGATTTTAATCCTACAATAAAGGACCTAAAAGGAAATGTTTCTGAATCATCGAACTACCGTTCGGTGATGCAGTCGTCACTTATCTTGAAACTCTTTGAAATGCATCTTTTAGATATTATGGAAGAAAAAATTCGTTTTAATTCATTGCAGTTTGGGTTTAAAGAGGGAACTTCCACTAGTGATGCATGCTTACTTTTTGAGGAAATAATAAACAAATACACAAGAATGGGTGAAAAAGCTTTTGGCCTGTTCATCGACCTTTCTAGGGCTTTTGATACCGTTAATCATTTCTTGTTGGGTGATATAATGATTAAAAGAAATGTACCACCAGATATTGTTCTCCTTCTAATGAATTACCTGAGAAACCAAAGAGCACGAGTTTTATGGAATGGGAATAAAGGGAAATATTTTTATATAGATACTGGTGTTAGACAGGGAGGTATACTTTCTCCTTTTCTATTTAAATTGTATATTGACCATATTTTGGAAGAAATTGTAAAAATAGATAAAGGATGCAAATTGGGTGTATTACGAGTGAACATCATAGCCTATGCTGATGACATTGTTTTGTTGGCTGATACCAAAGATAATCTAAGCCTATTATATGAAAATTTAAAAGGAAAAATTGAAAAGGTGAAACTTATTATAAACACAAATAAAACAAAATGTATGATATTCAAAAGGGCGGGTTTGGTTTCAAACCCAGTGAAGGTAACTCTTGGTGATGATGAGTTGGAAGTATTGGAGGGT
>NC_090725.1:19698918-19701418 GCF_036898095.1 Palaemon carinicauda | reverse complement strand
AGGGGACCCCACTTCAGGTCCTTTGGCTTGCCCTTGAGGGAGGCGTAGAGGGGAGCAAGAGTGGCGGCAATGGCTGGCAGAAAATGATGGTAATAGTTGATCATGCCCAAGAATTCCTGCAGTGCTTTGACGGTCCAGGGCGTGGGGAAGTTGTGAACGGCTGCTACCTTCTCAGGGAGGGGGTGGAGTCCTTCAGGAATGATGTGGTGCCCTATGAACAACACTTCGTTGGCGCCAAAGGTACACTTGTCGTACCAGACTAAAAGGCTGTTTTGTTGCAGTTGGTCGAGCACGATGCGCAGGTGACGGAGGTTTTCCTTTTTGGAGGAAGAGAACACAAGTGTGTCGTCCACGTAACATACACAGATGGGGAGGTCCCCTAAGATACCATCTATGAGACGTTGAAAAGTGGCCCCAGCATTACGAAAACCAAATAAGGAGTAATTGAAGGTGTATGTACTGAACGGAGTGGTGATGGCAGTTTTGGGGATGTCTTGTGGGTTCATAGGCAACTGATAATACCCCTTAAGGAGGTCGAGCGTGTAGAAAACCTTCGCTTTGTGCAGGTAGGAGATCACGTCGGCGATGTTTGGAAGGGGGTAGTGATCCGGTTCTGTTTGCATGTTCAGGCGCCTGTAATCCCCACACAGACAGAGGGAGCCGTCTTTCTTCAGGATGATGTGTAAGGGTGGCGACCAGGGGCTGGAAGCCTTTTGCCAAAGGCCCATTTCTTCTATTTCGGCGAACGTCTGTTTGGTGGCTGCCAATCGATCTAGTGTCAGATGTCTGAATTTTGCGAAGATTGGGGCTCCTGTTGTCTTGATATGGTGATAAATACCGTGCTTGGTAGGAGTCGTGGGCGTTTGGTGAAGTTCTGGACGGAAAACTTCCGGGTATGACGAGAGGAGGTGGGCGTAGGCATCCGTGGGTGCGCTGATGTGGATAGCGAGGTTGGAGGGGACGGGTTGAAGATCTGTCGACAAGTATGAGTCTGCATTGGCCAATCGTCGGTGGGCTAAATCAATCAGAAGGTGGAAATGAGAGAGGAAATATGCACCGAGGATTGGCAATGTGAAGTTAGCAACAAGAAACTTCCAATTAAATTTACCGTTTCTAAACGATAATGTGAGGTTCTCGTAACCGTAGGTAGGTATCGCAGATCCGTTGGCAGCTACCAGGTGGACGTTGGTTGGGGCACGAGCGAGTGGTGGGTGATGGGTGGCTTTGTCGCCGCTCCGACACGTCACAGGGTAGACGTGTATGTCCTACGGCATTCATGTTAGCTTCGGTTGACGTTGAATAGGTGTCCTCTTTGTCAGGAGTGGAGGCGTTGATGGAGGTCTTGAAGGTCGTGAAGCGGCTGTCCATAAGTGCGTCGGCTTTGGTCATCAAGTCCTTTATGGGTAAACTATCGACATTGGGTAGGGCAGTGGGTACAGGATCGGGTAAACGGCATACCCAAAGGGCACGAAATAGGCTCGCTTCACGTGGAGAGCCGTCTGCAGCAGGTTGCAGGCGAGCGATACTGGTCATTTCCCTGAGGACGAGCGAAGCCCTTTGGTCCTCTAACGGTTGTTGAGAGAGCTGAAAAAGCTTTGCTATACGGGCGGTTGGCCATGGCAAGTATTGCTGCAGAAGGTATGTTTTGAGGGCGTTATATGCTATTGGAGTGTCTTCTTGTTCACAAAACCAGTCGGAGATTTCCGGAAGGTGTCCTCGGGTATCGCTGCGATAAAATAATCTGCTTAGTTGGTTGAGCGAGTAATGCCCTTGATGCGAAACTGAACCTCTGCGCGCTGAAACCAAGCAGATGCCTCTTCGCTGGCGAACGATGAAAGTTTGAATTGGGCGGCGCCAACTTCCGTAGAGTCCGCCATAGTACCAGTTGAGGGGGGGGGAGGCGGGAGGAGCGAGTCGAATTCCGGGGTCACCAATGTGTTGGACCAAGAGTAGGTTGTGACTCAAAAGGCGAGATGAAAGCAACTGAGTATCTTTATTAGAGAACATCGATTTTACATACTCACCAAGTCCTGGCAAGAAGGTTACAAAATACAACAGGCTATTTCATGTCCAACCGGCGACCGGTTCTGTTAACAGTTAACAAAAGAAAAGCAGACAGGTTGATGCAAGTTGCTGTCAGTGCGAGGGGAGAGCGAAGATAAAAAGGATAATACATACGATCATGTGACACACGGGTGGTACAGAACACTCTCAGTACAGTTAAGCTTTACTGTAGTGATAATACTGTACATATATTACAGTAATATAAACCACAGTGTCTGTTAGTCTTATACAATATCATTAGATAGTAACAACACTGTTAGTTGTTATACTGTTAGTGTATGATGACTTCTGAGTAAAATTATTGTTCTGGTCAGGGCAACGACTACTGTAGTGTTATGTACTGTATTGTAGCCTTACCGTTTCCAATACGTAGTGTACATGTGTACTCATGTACTGTACACTTACTGATATGTCTTCATTAAATCATAAACTATTT
>NC_090725.1:19671418-19691418 GCF_036898095.1 Palaemon carinicauda | reverse complement strand
TTCAGTTTTAGGCAGTGAAGTGTTGTTATCACGAGTCGATCGTCCATTATTGCTGGGGTGAGTTGTTTGCAAATATTCATTTTTCCTTCATTAAAGGAAACTGTATTCAACTTTGAATTCTCGTCTAGAATTTTTTTTCTCGCTGTGTTAATTCCGTTTTCTTTCAGAAGTTCTCGGGAAATATTTTTATATTACTACCATTGTTTTTGGGGTTTGTGTTATAATCTGCAACATATCTTTCTTATATAGTGCTTATGCGTTTACGCAGTGGACGTCTGTATTCATATAGAGATATTAATAGGATTGCAAGGAATCGTAGAGATAAAAAAAAAGTAAAGAAAACATGACACCTCCTGTAAATCCCGGACCAAGTAACCCCACCCCTGGACCGAGTAACCCCATCCCCGCTCCCATAGTTACCCTAGTAAGTGTTCGTTCAGCTATCCTTCCTTTTCAAGGTCGGGTCAATGGGTTCTTACCTCAGAATGTCGAGTCTTGGATTTCTTCCGTTGACGCTCACTTAAATGCTAAACATATCATAGACCCATTTGTACAATTGCAGGAAGCTAAAAGTTTTATAGACTTTTCTAAAGGGGATGAATGTGCGTATCTGAGGGGAGTTTCCTTTCAATAGGCAGTTACATGGACGCTTTCAAAGTTTGGCTATGTGCGATCTATGGCGGTGAGGGAGCCTTAGATGTAGTTTTAACTTTAAGAAATACACTTAATCAAGCCACTATGACTCGGCTTAATGTTATAGAGAGAGCAGCTCTCATTGCTGATAGGCTAAACGAGTATCAAGATATTTTAGGTAATTCCACTTGGGTTACTAGAGATAACATCGCCGTGAAAGATTTCTTACGATTAATGTATTTAACCTGCATGACACTTACGTTGCCAGAAGCTTTAGTGCGGTGTTTTGATAAAAAGTTAACGCCCCAGAGTACAGAATTGGATGTATATAAACAGATAAAGAAACACATGTCTAAGTGTACTGATCTAGATCCCTTGTTTACACAAGTTTTTGCAAAAAATTAAACTAAGCCACAACATGTAAACGTAGTTAATAATAGTTAAGTTGCAGGAATGATATGTTATAATTGCAAACGTCAAGGTCACTTGATCGCAGACTGCAGAACGCGATTCTGTTCGATACATAATAGTTCAGCTCATTCATATAGTCGATGCTACTCGCGTAATCAACAACAGAATCCTAGAAATACACAGTCAATTCCACAGTCAATTCCCTATGGAAATATAAAGAAAAATCCTCAGTTCAATAAGAAGAAACAGCCAAACGTCAATGCAGTTCAAAATCAAAAACAAACAAATAGTGATTCAAATAACTCTGATTCTGGGCCGTCTACCCAGAACTTGCAAGGTCAGACTAATTTTCAGAATGTGCAGAGCAAATCAAATACCACATAATTAACTCCAATGGGGAGAGAGTGATGTTGGGTCATTCGTATCAACATCAGTAGTATTAAATAATCCATTTAATGTCTTATCAGATCATTGTGAGGCAATAGATTTTCCTATGAAACACACGGCCAAATCAAATAAATCGGTGCATGCTCCCGTAGATTTGCAACGAATTCACACAATAATAAGCCAAAATGAGTTACGACCAACATTATATGCTGTAAATCTAGAACGCAGATCATTTACATTATTTTTTGACTCTGGTAGTCTACGTAATATCATGGATTTGAGGACACATCATTTGTGGTTTTCGAACTTCACTATAGAGAAGTCCGGAGTAAGGCTCTCGGGTATAGGAAATAATGAATTAAATGTAATAGGCGTAACTCATGTTCAGTACAAGGTCGGTAAGCACACGTTTGCCAATACCTTTGTTGTTGTACAGAACATTGATATGTATCCAGCTGTAATTATAGGATACCCGCCTATGGGCAATCAAAACATTATCTTAGCCCCTGCCAAACACGGCGTGTATATCAAAGGAAAATTCTATAAGTCTTCTAATACCTTAAAATCAGTTTTGGATAAAAAGGAAACGACAAATAAAACAGTGACATACATTGAAGAACCAATCACTTGTCTCATTAATAAAGAAATGATATACGCGACCCAACAGAATTCTCGTTCACCCCTAATATCATCTTGCACGCAATCTATCGAGTCGAATGTAACTTCGAATATAAAAGTGCGAGTAAAGAAAACGTTGCCAGGATCTGAAATATTAATCCTTTCAGACACTTTGAAAACTAACGGATTGTCTGTCACACAAGCTATTCATACAGTCGGCTCACAACAACAATGTAATATTGAAGTCCGTAATCATTTGAATACCACCTTCGTAATTCACAAAAATCAACATATCTTGGATGTAGAAGTTTATAAACATCGTATTCTTACCGTCGCTGAAATCAATCACGCTCAATCAGTTGCGGATGAATCCCTTTTGCAATCTATTAAAAATAAAATCAATAAAGACATTCAAGAAGAGGAAATTCAGCAGAAATTATTTGGACTTTTAACTGTATATCATGATGTTTTTTCCACTACGGATGGATCCTTAGGAAAAACAGATGTTATCGAACATCAAATAAGGTTAAAGGACAAGCAGAAAATTATCTATGTACCCTCGTACAGACTCCCTATGAAGTTCCAGAATGAGATAAATGATGAAGTAGGTAAAATGCTAGAAGAAGGAGTCATTAGGAAATCGAACAGCCCTTATAATTTTCCATTAATAGTTGTACCGAAAAAAGATCGAACATGGCGTATCTGCGTAGATTTCCGTCGCCTAAATGAGGAAACGATCCCTGATCGATTCCCAGTGCCATGTACTGACGATATTTCATCTTCGTTAGGTCAGAATAAATATTCTACCAGTTTGGACTCAATTAAAGGTTTTCACCAGATATCATTAGAAGAAAATAGTATCCCATACACTGCCTTCAGCACAGCCAGGGGACATTATGAATTTTTGCGTATGCCTTTTGGTTTACGTTGTGCTCCCATAACATTTACTAGAATGATTAACATAGTGTTTGGAGACTTGCTAGGGGATATATTGCATGCCTATATGGACGACCTTGTAATCTTTTCTAATACCTTAGAAGAACATTTACGTAACCTAGAACTAGTACTACAGAGACTAAGACAGCATAACTTAAGGGTAAAGATTAGTAAGTGTGAATTCTTCAAGACAGAATTAGTCTACTTAGGTTTTACGGTGTCTAGCCAATGTCTTAAAGTAGTCCACGATAAGGTGTCGGCTATCCGTAACTTTCCGATACCTACTAATGTCAAGGGAATACAGCAATTTCTGAGGTTTAGTAGATATTACAGGCATTTTATACGCAATTATTCAATAATAGCCGCTCCCCTAACTGATCTTACGAAGAAGGGCGTAGATTTCATATGGTCTGAGCAGCATCAACAGGCGTTTAATACCTTGAAAGATGAACTGTGTAGTTCTCCTATCTTAAGATTTCCTGACTTCGGTAAGGAATTCTTCATTGCAACAGACGCTTCAGACTTAGGAGTTGGTGGGGTATTGCTTCAGCAATATGACAAACAGTTTTTCCCTATAGCTTGATGCATTATGATAAAAACAAATATATGCCCATACTATGGATACATATATATATATATATATATATATATATATATATATATATATATATATATACAAATATATACATATATGCGCATTTAAACAAATAGATGCCCATACTATATATATATATATATATATATATATATATATATATATATATATATATATATATATATATAAATATATATATATATATATATATATATATATATATATATATATATATATATATGTATGTATATATATATACATATGTATATATATATAAAACTATATAACTAACTATACATATATATATATATATATATATATATATATATATATATATATATATATATATATATATATATATATATATATAAATTTATATATATATATATATACATATATCTATGTAGTGCATGAGAATATTTATGCATATTAGTGTTTATTGTAGCTAAGAAAGGAAAAAGGGGAAATGGAAAAAGACTTGAGTGAAGTTGCTGGTGGCACTGACAGATAAGTTTGAGGTGGGGAACAGAGATAAGGATAATCAGCCACTCCTGTTGTAGGAATCTGGGATGAGTGAGTGAAGGATAAAGGATAATCAGTCACTTTTAATAATGTCAATTTGATTTTTCTTATCACTAGAGGCATCATGCTTCTGGTTGGGGGAGTAAGGGAAGATATAGGTGGGGGAAGGATGAAGGAAGTTAGAGTATTTTCGAAGGGGGTAGACCCCTTTGCTTAGTGAGTGGAGTAATTAGGCCTACTATTGTCTTACTGGTGTCATCAACCGACTCTCAAAGAGAAAAGATATACAAAGATATCTTATTTGAACAGGAGAATGGGTTCACTCAGATCAATCTATGTATAATTCCATTAAGTTGGATATTAGGAAAGAGGATAATACTGGATTACTCGAAATAGACCATAGGATTGATTTCTTTTTTGATCTTAGGTACAGGCAATCAAAAAAGACTCGAAAATATTTCTCTGGGAAAAGTCATTAATGTGGATTATCGCCAACAAACGGATTCTGTGAATTGATACTAGCCAGTGGGCAGACAAAGCATTATTATCAAATCTAGGAAAGACCATCGTATGCTGTTTTGCTCTAACAAAAATGCTTTTAGAAGTTTGGCCGACATAAAACAAGCTACATCCTGAGCTACAGTATATAATAATTGTAAATTATCCAGTTATATTGTCATATTATTTTTCCGATCCTAGTCTCCATTTGACCTTCACATATAGAAAACTCATTTGTGTTTCCGGTAAATGATTAATTATTAACATAACATCTAGCCACAGATTGATTAATTTTGATGTTACTTTATTATTTACAAATATATCTTTTGATCGATTTTGGGATTTCCTATTTGATATTTTAGATTTCAACGATTTACACTTCCAAACCAATAATATTATTTAAATCATATGTTTGTTTATTAAAAAGTATAACTTTAGCTTTAATGGAGATGTCTATGAACTAGTGTATGGTATGGCTATTGGTAACCCTTTGTTTCCCGTTTTTCCAATGATAACTTTAGTTTGATACTCCGAAATTTCTCGGAATCGTTATGTTCATAATATGCTGGGAATTCTAAAAGAAATTCTTAATCCTAAGGGTTTCTAGTTATCATTAATTTCTTTAGTTTATCCATAAAATTTACCAGAGGAAAGGAACAAAATATCAGTATCCCGTTTTTAGACGTTGTGAAGGTTAGACAAGGCAATAGATTTTAATTATCCATATTTGGAAAGCACTCGTGATTGAATATTTACTCTGGGAGACATTCGGCCTATTTCCTATGAAATTACACGAAAAACGTAGGCTCATTGGTAGAATTTTTTAAGATTTTCGGTAATAAATTTATCCTAATATTTTTTGTTCCTCTTTTTATTCCGGCCTTCAGCTGCTAACACCCATCTTCATTTGTTGGACAAGAACCTGTGGTATATTAAATTCATTATTCCTGATGTGAATAATAATCTCTGGCATAGTCGTTCAGTTATTTCTTTCTGCATGTAGCACAAGATTTTTCGTAATTATCACCATCCATTGCTTCAGATCTTTCCACACTGTACCATCCTGTACGTAGTAATAGACTCGAAGCCAATTCTAATAATCTCACCTTCACAATCATGATTCTCAAAACTAAACAGGATTCTAAAAGTTTCATTCCAGCTGTGACTAGATTGTGGAGTGATCTTCAAATCTGGTGATTAAATTAGTAGAATTTCAGAAGTTCAAATTTGTTTTCACTAGAATAGTTTATATATAACAGATCTACAGTATTATAACGTTTCATTGATCTTAAAATATTTCATATTCCCTATTCATTACGCCTCATATATAATGATTTGAGGAATTTCCTTATTTTCTTTCCTTCCTGGGTTACTGTCCCTGCTGTGCCATTTAGCATCTTGCTATTCCAGCTAAAGTCGTAGCTTGGTTTCTGCTACTATAACTATTATCTATGATAATAGCAGAATCATAAAACGTAGCTAGTTCATAGCAGGACAAAGACTTTTGACATGTCCTTCCACAAACGTCTGTTTATGATCCTTCTATGACAGTCTATACCAGCAATTTTTTTGACTCGTTAAACCATCGTCTTCTCATCCTTCCGCAGCTTCTTTTGCTATCTCTAAAGACCCATTCTGGTATTACTAATGTGCATCCATTATTTTCATTCTCATTATATGTTCTGCTTATGTCCATTTCTTTTTCTTACATGTTGTCAGTGTATCCTCTACTTTAGTTTGGTCTCGTAGCCATGTTATTCTCTTTCCGTCTCTTAGCGTCCATCCCATCATTATATTTTCCATAGCTCTTTGAATTGTAACTAAGTTATGGTCTAAGGCTTTAGTAGTGCTCAAAGTTTCTAATGTTATGCAGGACCATTTTTTGAGCAAGTGGCATTTTAAATTTCATAATCTAATTTTGCTTATCAAAACCTCTCGACTACATGCTTATCCTTCTTTTGACTTCGGTCTCATGCCTTGGGGGAAAACTCGCTCTCTGTCATAAGTATGTATATTCATTATCAATATATAGAGGTTCGTCCATAATGTTTATTTCTTGTCTGTGCATTTTCATTAAACATTGTCTTTGTTTTACTCATGTTTATTTCAGTCATGCATTTCTGCTTTCTCTATTCAAATGTTCTACCATCTTTTGCTATTCCTCCCATGATTTACGTAACTGAATTATGTCATTTACAAAGCTTAAGTTGTTAAGGTATTCCCCATTAATGTTAATTCCTACATTTGAATTCTTAAACACCTATTATAGGCATGATGTGAATAATTTAGGATAGATGGGGTATCCTGTCCAACTCCTCTCTCGAACGGAATTTTCTAACTAACTTCATATAATTTCATGATTGTTGTAGCTCCCGTATTGGTAACTTCAAGTGTTCTAGCATAGCTTAATCTTTTTCTTGTCCTTGAAGGGCTTTCATTACTGCCGAAGTTTCGAGAGAATCAATAGGTTCCTCTCTCTCTCTCTCTCTCTCTCTCTCTCTCTCTCTCTCTCTCTCTCTCTCTCTCTCTCTCTCTCTCTCTCTCTGTATATATATATATATATATATATATATATATATATATATATATATATATATATATATATATATATATATATATATATATATATATATATATTATATACATATGTATATGTATATATACATATATATATGTGTATATATACATATATATGTATATATATACACACACACACACATATATATATATATATATATATATATATATATATATATATACACATATATATATATATGTATATATATACATATATATATATATATATATATATATATATATATATGTATATATATATACATATATATATGTATATATATACATATATATACATATATATGTATATATATATATATATATATATATATATATATATATATATATATATATATACGGTTACATGAAAATTCTACCCATGAAAATTCCACCCACGAAAATTTCACTCAGAAAACTTCACCCAAAGAAAATTCCACGTAAAGAAAATTCCACCCAGAGGAAATTCCACCCAAAGATAATTCCACCCATGGAAAATTCCACCCAAAGAAAATTTTACCCAAGTTTATTTCAAGTATTAAAATATAAAGTATCAGAAGATTGCCAAAAGAATGGTTAACAAGCAAATTTCCTGGGTGAAATTTTCGTGGATGGAATTTTCATGGGTGGAATTTTCCTGTCACGATATATTCAGGTACTGCCATGTGTAATATCCTAAAAGCAAACGAATGAGCATAAAAACCGAACGCAGAATTGAAAAATTAGGAAAAAAAATACAAAAACATGATAGAGACATTTTGAATATTAGTGAAGGGCGCATTATACATGTAATGAATATTTACAATGGCCAGCCTTCCTTTGGAGAACATATTCATGTCGTTTTGGGAGGGATTTGGTGAGATTTTTCCTATAGTACTTCGAGATTCTATCCCATGCCTCAAGCTTGGGAGTAGTTCACAAGTCCTTGAGTTGACATGTTTACGTCTCGAATACGGGCTTTAAGTATGGCCTACAAATTCTTGATAAGAGAAAAATCAAGTGAGTTTCCAGACCACTTTCAATAAAGCTAATATTATTTTCCCGAAAATATTAGATAACGCCAGTATGAACATGTGCTCTATATTATGACGAAATATGGAAATGTTGGTGCGTTCAAAGGACTCGTCCAGCTTCAAATGAAGCAAGTTAAGGTATCTGCCTGGGTGTGTGTGTGTGTGTGTCTATGGGGGGGGGGGCGATAAAATCACCAGCTCATATCCTAATTCCCACAAAACCATCACATAAGCGGGAAGTTTAGCAGTAGGGAAAGGGAATTTAGGGTCCAACTGGTCAGATCCCTTACGGCGACAAATTTCATTTCCACTTGGGTTAGATATTAAATGTAGACTCAGTAAGTGAATAGGATCTTCCTAAGCTCCTCTTCGGGGCATTGGCTGTACTGCCGACCTTTTCAAACGAAAAATCACCTAACAAACGCATTTGGATGGTCTTCCTTGATATATTCCCCAAAACACAAAGATTTTGTTTTTTTTTTAGCTGCTTTAAGCAGTGTTATGAGGATATATTTCAACAGTTTTCTTCAGCAAACGCATCGTGCTAGGTGTACTACCCTTTTCACTTAACGCCCACCCACCCCTGGTGAGGGAGAGGGAGACTACAATTCTTTGAATTGCCTTGAACCAAGCTACCAACCTTCTCACGTGTCTCCCTTTAACTCCCGTTTGGACAAAAATATCTTTATTTTCATATCAATCTTCTTGAAATTAACCACTCTAACAATATTATCACGCTTAGTGGAAGGCTTAGAGATTTCAAAACTTCAATATCAGCATATAAAGCAAAATATATAAGAGAATAAGAGCGGATTCCCCTTTAGCAAAATGCATACAGACATGTCTAATTCTGAGCTGTAGCCCTACAGTAAGTATCTGATGATGAACAATATCTACCAAGGTTGCCAAAGGTAACCCACTTTTAACTCGACAGATAAGCCTTCTAATTCCGCATTTTCAGTCCAGAAACCGCCGGATTTTCCAAATGTCATGAAACTTTTATTCTATAAATAGAATAATTTTATATACTTTTTGATTTCGCAATTGCTCATATTTTTCCAGATATCCCTCCGTACCCTTATTATCGTCCTCCGTGCTAAGATTAAATTGCAGCTTCTCATGTATGATTAGGGGGTAATTTGGACCCATTTCTGTGAAGGGAAAAAGCAATTGGCTAATGAAAATTATATAGCCTCACACCTTAGATTTCAATAAACAGTTCTCCATAGCTATATTTAATATACTTCACAAAGTGTAAACAAGTACATCTTTCAATAGGGTAATCAAAGATGTTTACTTATATTGGTGGAACTTTCCTCCCCAGGGTCATAGTTCAATTGATTTTGCTCACTAGTCAGCAGTCTGTCTTCATGTCTAACACTTGAACGGGTTTTTCATGAGAGAGAGAGAGAGAGAGAGAGAGAGAGAGAGAGAGAGAGAGAGAGAGAGAGAGAGAGAGAGAGAGAGAGAGAGAGAGAGGGGGGGGTTAGATTTCTGAATGTGTAAGAGGCTGGTAAAATCGTCAAGACTTGATGGCTGGTCATCTTCCCATGTTCCGAATCAGATTCATGATTACTCTGTGCTGTCCCTTCTCGTATTTAAATAATCTTTAAAATAGTGGTAGTTTCGAGTGAACTGCTTATCTTCATCCAGCAGCCTGGAATATTTTCATAATAATCAAGTTGATAGGCACTTCTTACGAGCCAACAATGGAATCTTATAGATTTTTTATATAAAATTTCTATATTAAGCTAAGATTAGTGTAGACCAAATTCGGAGTTTAGCATTTCATATAAAAATTCCAGCACCGGTTGGAATGATGGGAATTTTTCATATTTTCATTTCAGGAATTTCAGGTTTTTATTAGCAAGGGGCTCAATGAACATTGAATGATGATTGGATACATAGCATTCATATTTTTCAAATATGTTGGTAACAGAGTAGTAAAAATTTTTATAATTTCAAACTGAGGCCAAAACATAAGCTCTCTGTGATTAGCTATTTTTTTTAATCAGGATTATCTATTTAAATGTACGCGAAATAGCGTAAATACTATTTTATGTGACTCAAAACCGAGACCCAAAAAATCGAGCTCATTAGTTAACGATTTATTTTCCATCTCCATGATCTCCCAGTAAGCAATAAATTAAGTTTGGATAAGACATAAAAAAAGAACCCTTGTTGTAGTCGCATATTCAGTTCTATAATTATCGCCATGAAACGCCGAGCAATTCTTCATAAACGCCAAAGATCCATAGCCCTTGAGATGTACCAGTATATGTAGAAGTCAATAAAAAACGAAATTTCGAACGTCTGGCTAACGATGTTAGTATATGATTATATAATTCCTTAATTATATTTTATTTAAACCATATAAATAAGGCAAAGACCGTCCAGTTGAAGTAAAAGGAAATTTCGAACGTCTGGCTAACGATGTGAGTATATAATTATATAATTCCTTAATTATATTTTAAGTAAACCATATAAATAAGGCAAAGACCGTCCAGTTGAAGTAAAAGCATAATCAAGGATTGATCTTGCTTTAAAATAGGTTTCTCGTTTTTGTTAAAATCTTCGATTACATCATCTAGGGGGTTAACTCTTAATTTTATGTATGTGAAAACATCTGATTAAATTGCAACCATCTTTTCTACACGTGGTTTTGTTCATCATAACTAATAAATTACCTTTGTCTTTTTTTGCAATTCACTCCATTTTTTTAAGGATTTTAAGGCCGTGAAAAACGTTTAGGGAAATTGCAGGAGTTTACAGATCCCATCACAGAATAAAGAAGCCCTTTAGCAATGCCGATGTTACATTGGGGAATTTTCTTACTTTTTTCCAGTTTTACAAATTCAGTAGCAATATCTACACTATTAGGTTTTTCATTCACCGCAAACGATAAACCATAACCCAAAGCCTTTTTTACTTCACTTGATACAGGTTTATCGGACAGATTTATAACACATTTATCTTGGAAATTCTTGTTCCTATCACTTGCCTGTGTCAGTCTATTCAATTTATCTTCTACGTGAACACTCAAAACCCGTAATTTCTCTCTAACTCAGGAGTAGATGACATTGAATAAAGGTGTTTTCTAGTCAAGAGGAAAGTTTTGCATAAAATTATGTTTAGACTTAACGTAAATTCTTGAATAGTTGTTTTACTGTCCTTGTTGTTTCCAGGTGTTTAATTAAAACCTATAAAATATGAAATCCAATCAGACCAATTATTGGTGCAACAGGATATATCTATTATGCATTAACAAAATATTTCAAATTACTTTCCCCAATTTTAGTATCTATTTCAACCTATCATATGAAAAAATTCAGTTGATTTTTGAGGAAAAATACCAAAAGTTAACTTAACGTCCTGCCATAGATTAAATTTTCATGTGACTTCGTTGTTTAATAAGGTGCCAGTTGACGACTTATTGGATTTCCTGGCGGGGACTTTAGATGGATATGAGTTACCTTTACCTTTACCAATCCATACTGTTATTGAACTTATTTGTCTGTGCATTAAAAAGTGTAAATTTAGTTCAAATGGAGATTACTATGAACAAGTATTTGGTATAGCCATGGGCAATCACTCGTCCTCTCTTTTATCTAACATATATATGGAGTTTTTTTTTTTTTTAATCTAGATTATTTCTTTCAGTGTGGTCCTCCCAAATTGTTTGGTATCGTTAGTTGACGATGTTTTAGGTATTTTAGAAGAAAATTTGAAAGTTGATGGTTTTGTTTCAATTATTATTTGATTGGTACCATTTGTAAAATTTACTATAAAAAAGGAAGAAAATAACAGTATCCCATTTTACACGTTTTATTAGTAAGAAAATAAGATACATATAAGTATTTCATATATAGAAAGCCTACCAATAAATTTTCATATGTACATTTCTACTCTGGGCACTCTAAAAATATGAAATATTCTGTTTTCTCGTCCATGTACTTTAGGGCACTTAAAATATGTAGCGCTGAGTACATTGAGAATGAGTTCACAAAAATTGAAGAAATTGCTACTAATCTCTGCTATCCCAAATATTTCCTAGAAAACAATATGAATAAGGTTAAGAAAATATTCTATCGTGTTCAGTTAGAGAAAAGTAAGCAGTTAATAATATACTTTGTTTGCTATTTCATATTGTTTTTTAGATGTCATACCCCTTTTGAAAAAACTAGATATTAAAGTGGTATTTAAATATAACTGTACGTTAGAAAATATGTTGATTAGGAATAATTCTGAAAATAATTATGCTATGTTATTAAGTAATCCTTGTTCAGATTGTAACTTATTCTATATTGGCCAAACGTCCAAAGTTATTTCAGTCTGAATAAAACAGCATAAGTGGCCGTCTCTAGGGGTTCTCTTAATAATCCTTTGGCCTCCCAATGGTTATAACCTAGTCATAAAATTGGATGTTCAGCAAAGAGTAAAATAATCCATGCAAATCACGATACCCAAAGGAATATTGTTAAACCCTTTTCCAACTCCTGTACCAAAGGTCAAAATTTAAATATAATCCCTGGTCTGTTTTTCGTTATTCAGTTATTCTTTTATCTAAAATCTGACTTTCCTGGAACTATCAAGAAACCGACAGCTATGTAATCTTCTTTCCCGGTATAAAAACCATTTCTTTGTATATTTATTCTAATTGTTCAGTCTGTTGATGCCACTAATGAATGAAATTATTAGCTCCAATCAAATCTTTTCATTTTACCTTCCAGGTTATAATATATATATATATATATATATATATATATATATATATATATATATATATATATATATATATATATACATATATATATATATTTATATATATATATATTTATATATATATATATATATATATATATATATATATATATATATATGTATATTTGTATAGTATATGTATATGTATATATATATATATATATATATATATATATATATATATATATATATATAGTATATGTATATGTATATATATATATATATATATATATAGTATATGTATATGTATATATATATATATATATATATATATATATATATATATATATATATATATATATATATATATATATAGTATATGTATATGTATATGCATATGTATATATATATATATATATATATATATATATATATATAGTATATGTATATGTATATGTACATATATGCATATATACTGTATATATGCATATATATATATATATATATATATATATATATATATATATATATACGTATATATATTTTATAAGTGTGTGTGTATAATGTAGGATTGTAGGTATACGGTTTAGGCAGAATATGTATTTGTGTCTATATATATATATATATATATATATATATATATATATATATATATATATATATATATATATATATAAATATTTATATATATATATATTTTCATATACACACATATATATATATATATATATATATATATATATATAAATATATATATATATATATACATACATATATATATATATATATATATATATATATATATATATATATATATATATACTATGTATGGATAAATAGCAAGCGTTTCTAGACTAATGTAGGACAAGGCCTCACACGTGTCAAAACCATGTCCCGGGTTTGGCCAATTTTCGTCACCAAACGGCCAGTGCTGATTGGTGATGGTGGGGGATTTTCGTCCGATCAATCTGAGCAAACAAATCTGGTATAGGTGGCCCTGACTAGTACAGCTTTGCCGATTATGGCGATACGCAAATCTTCCCTCCACGTTGATATATCCCCACTCAGAAATTGTGAATAAATACTTATATTTATGTGTATATCATTGGAAGGAGAAAGCATTAATGAGGTGGAATCATTAAAATATTTATCAACTATCACCTCTAATACGAGATCTTTAGAACTGGATTTTAATAAGGGATTGAAAAAAGCAAATAGGAAAGTGGCTGAGTTGAGTAAAATTTGGAAATTAAATTGCCTTAGATTGCATAGGGGGGTTAGGCTGTATATCAATTTGGTGAGGTCAATGTTACTCTATGGACGTGAGTCATGGTGTGACAACGAAACAATGTACACTAGATTTTTAAGATTTGAGAACAAAGCCCTCAGAAGGATATTAGGAGTTAGATGGTGGAACAGGATTGGATACGAAACTATAAGAGAGATTGCTCAGATGCCATATATGGATGAGATCATGGTGCGGGGTAGATGGAGATGGTTTGTGCTTGATCTTCGCACTCCCCAAGAGAGATTAGTTCACTAAACTTTAAACTGGGCACCGCAAAGCACTAGAAGAGTAGGAAGACCCAAACCTACATGTCTGGGGACTTTGAAGCGCGAAGTAGGTGATGATGAGTGGAGAAGTATTGATTTAAAAGCTCAAGATAGAGGTGACTGGCGAAATCTAACCGAGGCCCTTTGCTCAATAGGCGTAGGAGGAGACTGTGATGTGTATATATACCTATGTATATTATACATACACACGTGCATATATATATATATATATATATATATATATATATATATATATTTATATATATATATATATATATATATATATATATATATATATATATATATACTGTACATATATACACATATATATACATACACACATGTGTATATGTATATTGCTTTGACGCGTGTGAGGACTTTGTCCTCCATTAGTCTAGAAACGGCTGTATTTGTGGTTGTTGATTTATTTATCCATACACAGTATATATATATATATATATATATATATATATATATATATATACATATATATATATACATATATATATATATATATATATATATATATATATATAGTATGTATATGCATACGTGTACACACACACATATATGTATATATATATATATATATATATATATATATATATATATATATATATATGTACAGTATATATATATATATATATATATATATATATATATATATATATTATATATATATATGTATGTATGTACAGTATATATATATATATATATATATATATATATATATACATATATATATATGTATGTATATATATATATACATATATATAAATATATATATATATATATATATATATATATATGGGTGTGTATGTGTATGTATGTATGTATAAATAAATGCCAAGAGTACTGTGAGAGTGTTTGGTATTGTGGAATGGACAGAAAAGTATAAATTGTTAAAAAGATTGTACAATCGGTAAGTGTTCATTGTGAAGTGCAGAAAAATTACCAGACTGTGCAGGACAAATGTTTTGCAACGATGAGCCGAATCATCTATAAAGTGTAAGTAGGTTATAGATGGTTATGAGAGTATGTGTGGTCAATGAAGTATTGCTAAAAATATGAACAGTTTCCTTGCCAATGACACCCCTCACGCAAGAAAGAAAAAAAAACACAGAAACTTTCACATCTAAAGGGGCTGCTACAAAAACAGAGGAGACTCATCAAAACTTTTTTAACAACGCTTGGCCTGTGAATAAAAATGTAGCTTCAATTATGTTAAATAATCTATCAACTCAAAAAGTCAGATGCATTGGTTTGGTTAAGATCACTTATCATATAGCATTTTTTTTCATTTTCTTAAGGAAGGTAGTAGGTGAGCCAGGGCTCCAACCACCCGTTAAGATGGTATTGATAGAGAGTTATTGGGTCCTTTGTCCAGACAGTACTGCATTGGATCCCTCTCTCTGGTTACGGCTCATTTTGTCTTTGTCTACACATACACCATGTAGTCTAGCCTATTCTTTCCACATTCTCCTCTATCCTTATGCACCAGACAGCGCTGAGATTGCCAAACAATTCTTCTGCACTGTAATTGTTCAGTAGCTACTTTCCTCATGGTAAGGGTAAAAGAGACCCTTTAGCTATGGTAAGCAGCTCTTCTATGATATGGACACTCAAAAATCAAACCATTGTTCTCTAGTCTTGGGTATTACCATAGTCTCTGTACCATGGTCTTCCACTATCGTGGAATAGAGTTCTCTTGTTTGAGGGTACACTCGGGAACGCTGTTCTATTTTATTTCTCTTCCCCTTGTTTTTTTTTCCGAAGGTTAAATAGTTTAAATACGAAAAATCTAATTTAATTGTTGTTACTGTTCGTAAGATGTTTTATTTTCATTGTTAGTTACTTCTCTTTATGTTTATTTCCTTTTTTCCTTGCTCACTAGGCTATTTTTTCCATTTTGGAGTCCTTTATCTCATAGCATCTTGCTTTTCCAACTTGAATTATAGCTTAGCTTTTAATAATAATAATAATAATAATAATAATAATAATAATAATAATAATAATAATAATAATAATAATAATAATAATAATAATAATAATAATAATGATAACAATAATAATAAAATAAAAATAATAATAATAATAATAATAATAATAATAATAATAATAATAATAATAATAATAATAATACACACACTCATACACACATTCACAGCTACACATATCAACGGGAATCTATTTCTCTACCGGGGGAAAAGACATAAAAGAAGAAAATATTCCATAAAACAAGCAAATGTCACACGAACCATCAATGCCCACTTCTACCTTGTACCGTAGTTACCCTCTATTTTCAGACGAAAGCTTAAAATAAAACTATTAGCTGTGTACGGGTACTATTCATACACAAAGTAGATTCATAATGATAACCAAATTTGTGTTATATATATATATATATATATATATATATATATATACATATATATACATATATATTTATATGTATATGTATATATATATATATATATATATATATATATATATATATATATATATTTATGTATATATATATATATATATATATATATATATATATATATATATTTATATATATATATATATGTATGTATATATATATGTATATATATATATATATATATGTATATATATATATATATATATATATATATATGTATATATATATATATATATATATATATGTATATATATATATATATATATATATATATATATATATATGTATATGTATATATATATATATATATATGTAACACAAATTTGGTTATCATTATGAATTTACTTTGTGTATGAATAGTACCCTTACACAGCTAATAGTTTTATTTTAAGCTTTCGTCTGAAAATAGAGGGTAACTACGGTACAAGGTAGAAGTGGGCATTGATGTTTCGTGTGGCATTTGCTTGTTTTATGGAATATTTTCTTCTTTTATGTCTGTTCCTTTCACTTTGTATGACTATTAAAACTTTAGGTGTGATTCTCGACAGCTAATTTACTTTTGAGAAACACATTAGGTCTCTGCCTTCTTCAATTGCACAAAAAATTGGCTTATTGAGACACTCTTTTGAGATTTTCAATGATCAATCTATTCTGAAGAAGTGTTTTAGTTCTTTCATTCTACCTTGTCTCGAGTATTGTTCTGCTATCTGGTCTTCAGCTGCTGATTCTCATCTTAATTGGTTGGACAGGAACTTACTGTCTATTAAATTTTTTATTCCTGATCTAGATATTAATCTTTGGCACCGTCGTTATATTAGTTCATTATGCATGCTGCATAATATTTTTAATAATTCTGACCATCCATTACATTCAGATCTTCCCGGACAGTTCCATCCTGTTCATAATACTAGGCATGCAGTTAATTCTAGTAGTCAGGCCTTCTCCATCAATAGAGGCTCAATACTACACAGTATTCTAGAAGTTTTATTCCAGCAGTGACCAAGTTGTGGAATGATCTTTCTAATCGGGTAGTTAAACCAGTAGAACTTCAAAAGTTCAAACTTGCTGCAAATGTTTTTATGTTGAATAGGCTGTCATAAGTCTTTTTATAGTTTATATGTGACATATCTGTTTTGATGTTATTGTTTTAAAATATTTTATTGTTAATTTTCTCTCATATCATTTATCTATTTTATTATTTCCTTTCCTCACTGGGCTATTTTTCCTTGTTGGAGCCCTTGGACTGATAGAAATATGCTTTTCCAACTAGGGTTGTAGCTTGGCTAGTAATAATATATATATATATATATATATATATATATATATATATATATATATATATATATATATACATGTATATATATATATATATATATATATATATATATATATATATATATATATATATATAAATATATATATATATATATATATATATATATATATATATATATATATATATATACATATACATATACATATACATATACATATACACATATATATATATATATATATATATATATATATATATATATATATATATATATATATATAATGAGTGTGTGATTTAACATTAGGGTGCTTCCCTGTGCGTGTGTGTTTGCAAGTGGTCATGGTTTTTTGTGCATACATGAATACAAATTTGGAACTATAATTCTCCATCATGTAAAAGTTTACTTTTGTAATGAATTATAATTCCGGTAGAATATCAGAAGTTTCCTTTATAAAGGGAAAATTAATGACTCCTAAACTTGTAGGAAACACCATCAGTTTTAAGATATGATGAGTGAATATAACTATACCATTAAATACATATTAATTTGGGAGATAATTAATCCCTACTTCAGTGTGAACAGTTTATTCTCCCTTTATAATAATTCATGAACAAGATTTTATTTATTCAGTATCTTTCTCTGACTACTGGGTGTACTTGGTGAAAGTCCTGGTCCTGAGGTCTCGTAAAGTCCTTCCCTCACTGAGATCCAAGGTGAGCATATTGACTCTCATGCCGGAGGCAAGGGAAATGATGCTGCTTTTAATTCAAGTTTGTTTAGAGAGTTGATCTTCTCAGAGCTATCTCGGAATATGTTATTTCTTACCCTAATTGATTATTAATGTACTCCTTTAATGATGGATGATCTCTCTCGTGTGTATTGCTTTGGTTGGAGGTATGAAGACGTGGTTATCCTTTTTATTTATCCTCTTTCTTTAAAGTTCCTATTCTCTCTCTCTCTCTCTCTCTCTCTCTCTCTCTCTCTCTCTCTCTCTCTCTCTCTCTCTCTCTCTCTCTCTCTCTCTCTCTCTCTTGAATCGAGAGAAAAAGGAGGAGTAGGGTCCAAACTTCTTCAAGTAAAAGAGACGGCAGGATTTGACACTTTGGGCCCATTCCCTCCCGGTCCATTTCCTCAGTACCCAAGAGGAACTAGACCGGGAAGCCAAGTCATTAATAAAAACCAGTACTTCAACAAGCAAGTCAACCGCGAGATGAAGAAAAACAGGGACAACCTACCTAAAACTCCTAAATAGACTCATGGAAATGACAAAATACTTATATGACTTAACAATTTCTCCTTTCATGAGCAAACTTTAAATCCTTCAACTCGGGAGTTCAGAGCGAATTTTTTTTTCTCTCTCTCTCTCTCTCTCTCTCTCTCTCTCTCTCTCTCTCTCTCTCTCTCTCTCTCTCTCTCTCTCTCTCTGTGGTTAATGATCTGAGATGCCTCTTGTGAATTAAAAAAAAAAACAATTAGATTTCCATCTATTTGTATGCAAATACAAATTGCAGACGGAGATATGAAAGCTGAAGAGAGATATTCATTAATTGAAGTTTTAACTACCGCTCAGTTTTCTGGTTTTCATTTCCAAAGAAAGATGGAGCTTTTGAATAATATGCTTTCTTTCACACTCTTAGAACGTCGATTTAATTAGGTGTTCATTTAGAACAAAGAGGTTTTTATACCATCTGAATTTCTTTATCTTTCCGGCGGGAGGCAAAATTGATCTCTGTTGGATATCTTTGAAAATATCCTGCACAATAAGAATTTTTAAGTCGAGCTACATTTTCCATCATATTTCTCGTAATAAGAATGTGTGGTAAAGGCGTGATGTTGTATGTACGTCAGATTCGCTTCTT
>NC_090725.1:19653918-19661418 GCF_036898095.1 Palaemon carinicauda | reverse complement strand
TCTTAAAAGGTTTGTGAAATGAAAAGGGGAAAAACATATATAAGGTATACTGGAAAAAAACCACTCATTGAATTTCCTATTCAATAATAACTATATACCTAAAAATTATTAGTCCAATAAAGTAATGCTAATTACATACTAAATATATCATAGCAATTGAGAATCTTCATAATCAGGCCATTTTAGAAAAGCTAGATTTAATACACAAATATAAAATAAACTCGGAAATTCATTACCAACACGCAATTTCCTAGCTAATGGAAGTTCTCTCTGTTGATATTCATACTATTCCCAGAATATTTATTAGTAATAACTGAACGACAAAATTATGAGAAAGGATCTAAGAGATTACAGCGTGTAACAACCAAGAAAAACAGAGCTCACAGCATATTTACCTACTTCTCTAAACGTTTAACGGTCGACTTTTTTGTTACCTAATAAATCTCAACTTGATCCACGCGATTTCTTTTGCCTACAGTGACATTACTGAGAACCTTTACAAATGACTGTAATGGAATAGAGATCATAATGTGTCGTTTTATTTACCTTACGAATAATATATAGCGTATTCTCTTCGTATTATCTTAATTTTCTCAAATTGTTTTTTAGGTAACCTGGATCCAGATACAATATGCTGCATTTCGGTAGTGCAAAGAGTACTATGCCTAATTGCGATATTTGCAAGTCAAAATCCATTGGCCTTATTTCACAAAGGTTTCTAAAAATGTTAATGTTCAAGATCTCATTCAAGTATCTGGTAGTCCGTATGCACAGGGAAAACATAGTACTTTTAAAACTCTTTTAGGAAAAATATATTGCCTGTAATACCCCTTTAGTGAAAACTAATACAACCCAGAACAATTTTGACATTTGTGTACAATTTAGGCTCCATTCAACACTAATTAAGGGATACCTTTGATTTAAGGAATCACAAAATTCATAATTTATTGGTTGTTGGATTTTAAGAAACTAACAGTATCGTTGTAGTTGTAAATTGATGCATAAACTCGATTAGTGTTCATTAACTATTTATAGTACGTGTCCCCTCTCATCATAGTCTTGGATAACTGATTCTTTCTGCCTTTTAAATTTTATAAAACAATAATCCCCATTATTTTCTGTATATAATATTCGATTGTTGAATTGTAATTCTGCAGTTAGTGATTTGTACAGATAGATTGCGTTTCTTACTTCAGTTTGTGAATAAAAAAAAAAAAAGTTTCTCTCATTCTATATTTGATTTTTATTCTGTTATTGATCATGTTTTCAAAACTATTATTAAAACCCAAAAATCATTCATTTAAAGAAAGCCAAAATTTATAATACAACAAATTGCTTGTTATATTAGCACAGCAATAGATATTTATGGATAGCCTACGTATATATTTCATAATACTTGTGCAGTATTATCAGTATTGAATGAAAATTTAATGGAAAACAAAAGAATGTGAATGCAATAAAGCCCGATTTTCCTCGGTGCCATTCCTTAAATCATTAAGCTACCAATAAAACTATAACTTACATATTCTAACGAGTTCACCTCTCAACCAGGCAGTTCTTTATGACTACCCTTTCCTCCAATAAGTTATTTAAAGTTCCCTTTTGGGTCATGTCCCCCTTATGACAACCACTGGGCTAACCTATTGTGCTTGATCTTTCAAAATATAGTATTCATGGACATCAGTTATGTTTATTTCAAAGTAACTAAATGTTTAGTATTGGCACGCGAGATACTTTTGTAACAAATATTTTCTTATTTGTAAAGTGAAATAGATTGGTTGTCCCCCTCAAGATATATTTGTAGCAGATCAGTAAATACAGTAGACAGTAAAGCTAAGACTACATTGATTTACCATACCTCTTACACAAACACTGCTTTGGATTATTTGGAATTATTTACAAGAGTTTGAGTTATCTTCACTCCCAACGCTTCATTTTACACATATCAAAAGTATTTCTATTCTTAGCTCCAGAAATTTTTTATAGGAGATATCTTCTATTTACACCGACGAAGATACTAATGCTAATCATTCACTTGTTACCGTACTATTCTTTGTCCGGTGTTAACAGAAATTGTAGAATTTTCATTTTATATACAAATCAAGAGCATCATTTACCTTCTAGTGACAAATGCTTTTAGTCAAATTTTACTTATTAAATTTCAATAGCGAACATAAGATATAACTGCAGAGTATATGATTGACAAATAATCAACATCTAAACTTTATCGATGTGACATGATAAAAAAATCGACCAATATAGTACGTTTTTCTTATATATATTATGAAACCTTGCGAGTATTTTGCCATCGTTACAGTTCATGTGGCATCGTTTGTATAACGAAAATTTATTTTGACACAGGTTGCCTAAACATTATCAATACTTGGCATTGCCTTCCAAAATGTTTTTCAATCATGAAATAACCAATAGTCACCTTTTTCCAAGGTTCTAAAAACTTTAATTGTCTGAATAAACAGTTTGCTAGCTGAAAAAAAAATCCTGTTATAGTTTTAAATGCTGTCAATGCCATTTGAATTTATATATGATCAAAAAGACGTGAAAAGGGTATGAACATATGGCTCAGACGTACATAGTTCCAAACAACAGATGTTTTTTGGTATTTCTGTGGGGGCTGGCAGGAAAAACTTCATATTCGACTTGCAAAGGAATCTTATAATAAGACAAAAGCACGAGTATATTGTTGCTATGATTTCAACTTCTGCGGTCTGTCACGTATATTTTTGTATTACTTTTACACTGTTGAATTACTTATATACTCTAAAAGTATTTGTCATTGCAATTATAGAAATATTTCTAATGGTTGGTGAAAACCATATTGAATTCAAAGAGGTATTAGTCGGATTCTATCGGAAGACCTCTTTTTTTCAGCTTTTACTTCCACCAATTAATTTCTACTCTAATGTAAATTTCTTGGTGAGGGGAAGATGTTAATAAAGACACTGCCAAGCTCTGCGCTCTCGTACTTAATTAACAATCAACTCTATCCAACTACTTCAAAGGAACTTGTTAGTAGAAAAGTAGTAAACACATATTTATATACATGATACGCAAATCATAAATCTTAAACAGAGGGGACAGTTTTCTGAGAAAAGAGCTTTACCCTCCTCCTCCTCTAAAGGAAGTTTTAGCCATACATGCTAGTTGAAATATAGAATCCTATAGAAATCAGGAACATAAACTTTCAATAAAGAAGATAAACAATGAAGATAGAAGTTTCTTGACGTTGTTAGACCACCAATAACCAAAGTGGAGAGAAGCATATTTTCTATTCGCGAATATACCGATTTGTTCATATCTTATTTGATCAGGAACCACAATGACGACACCAGCGTGATTATTCAACTTGAAGTACACAGTAACACTGTGACAAGCGATTAAATGTAAGTGAATAACTTTCAACACAATATTGAAATATAAGAGAGAGAGAGAGAGAGAGAGAGAGAGAGAGAGAGAGAGAGAGAGAGAGAGAGAGAGAGAGAGAGATTTCTGCTCGAATTACCAATTGATTATTACTTGTAAGTTTTCATAATGGGAAACATGAAAATAAAGTTAATTTAACAATGTCCAAAAAAGAAAGTTTATCATAAATGAGAACTCACGCAGTGTGTTCCTTCCTTTAAGAACCTGGTACTTTGTTAAAAATATATGAACAACTTTATCAGGAGAGTATGACCGAGGCATAAAAAGAAACTAAGCGGTGAAGTTTAAAATAGATAGGTTAGAAAAATATTCACTCCAAAATCAAACCATTGTTCTCTATTCTTGGGTAGTGCCATAGCCTCTGTACCATGGTCTTACACTGCCTTGGGGTAGAGTTCTCTTGCTTGAGGGTACACTCGGGCACACTTTTCTATCTAGTTCCTCTTCCTCTTGTTCTCTTAAAGTTTTTATAGTTTAAATAGGAAATATTTATTTGAATATTGTTACTATTCCTAAAATATATTTTTCTTATTTCCTTTCCTAACTGGGCTACTTTCCCTGTTGGGGCCCCTGGGCTTATAGCATCCTGCTTTTCCAACTAGGGTTGTAGCTTAGCATTTAATAATAATAATAATAATATATATGAGAAGGAAGTTACCAGTTCCGCTATTGTAGGCATGGCGTGGAGTTTATCCAGGGCCTGAAATTAAGTGTCTGTATGATAATGCAGTGGCAGAGAAGCGAATAACCTGGGACTGTGTGATAAGGCCTGTGATGAATAATATTAGCAACAAGACAAGTGGATTAAAACCCGAACTCTGGTATCCACATTGCTAGTCCTCGGCACGGAGTTTATAATGGATGTGCTGCAGACCGCAGATTTTTCCATACGCATTCAGAATTTTCGCAGCGAAGCATAGACAAAATTGAAAAATAAAATTGTACTTTTTCTTTTCATTTTTACGAGGGTAATTCTGTCTCTCTTATTCTGAAGTAGAGTTTTTAAAACTATATTCTTTTCCAGAACAATTGCCCCTTTTCTTTGGAAATACCCGTTTCTAAATCTTTATTGGGGTTATAATAGTTTCAAGTTAATGGTACCTTTCTTATCATATATGTATATGTGTGTGTGTGTGTGTTTATGTATATGCATATGTATGAATATCACATAGTGTATATGTATATGTATGTATATGCATATATATCATCATCGTCAGCTGTTACTAGTGTACTGCCGGACAGAGGCCTCAAACATGTTATTCCCTCCCGTCTGTTTATACTCTTTCTACGCCAGATAATACCCGCAAATTTTGTTAACTCGTCAGTCCATCGTCTTCTCTTCCTTCCCCTGCTTTATTTGCAATCTCTAGGTCCCCATTCTTTTATTTTTTTGTCCATCTGTTTTCTGTCACTCTTATTATAAGTCTTGTCCAGATCCTTTTCTTTCTCTTACTTGTTAGAATATTCACTACTTTAGTTTTCTCTTGTAACCATGTTTTGTTTTTTCGTCTCTTAGTGCTAATCCTATTATTACTCTTTCCATAACTCTTTGAGATGTAACTAGCTTATGCTTTAAGGCTTTAGTAAGGCCCCAAGTTTTTTTATGCGTAAGTTAATACTGGTAGGGCCATATGATTAATTGTTTTTTCGGAGAAATTAGCATTCTACATTTCATAATCTCATTTTGTTTACCAAAAGTTCTCCATCCCATGTTTATCCTTCTTTTAATTTTGGTATCGTGTCCTGTAGAAACATTTACTGTCATTTGCGTATAGTCACTGATAATCTCTAGAGGTTCGTCCATTACCCTTATTTGCTTTCTCTCTGCATTTTCATTGATCAATATCTTAGTTTTACTCAAATTAATTTTCAGTCCTACATTTCTGTTTTCTCAATTCAAATCTTCTATCATCCTTTGCAATTCTTCCCATGATTCACTGTCATCTGCAAGTCTTAAGCTGTTAAGGTATTCTACATTAATATTGATTCCAAGTCTAAGTTCTCAAAAACTTCTAGGCATACTGTGAATAAGTTTTATGTAGTTCTAGGATTGCTGTACTACCAGAATACATACCGCATACCCTCCATGGAGGGTATGCGATCGAGTCGGATTATTTATTTATTTATTTGTCTGTCTTTGTGTCCATGGTCAGGTTTACGTCAAAACTGCTTGACGGACTTTGACGAAATTATTATTATTATTATTATTATTATTATTATTATTATTATTATTATTATTATTATTATTATTATTATTATAGTATAATATACAGCTTTTGTTGGAAAAACAGGATGCAATAACCCCAAGGGGTCCAGCAGGAAAAAATAGCCTGGTGAGAAAATATAATGAAATAAACAAACTATATAAAAAGTAATGAATAATCAAAATAGAATACTTTAAGAAATGAAACATTAAAACTAATCTTTCATATACAAACTATAAAACGAGACTTAAGTCAGCCTGTTCAACATAAAAACATTTGCAGCAAGTTTGAACTTTTGAAGTTCTTCCGATTCAACTATCCGATTAGGAAGATCATTCCACAACTTGGTCACAGCTGGAATAAAACTTCTAGAATACTGTGATTGAGAAGGCATGATTATTAGAATTAATAGAATATCTATTGTTACAAACAGGATTGAAATGTCCGGGAAGATCTGAATGTGAAGAATGGTCAGAATTATGAAAAATCCTATGCAACTTGCATAAGGAACTAATTGAACGACGGTGCCAGAGATTGATATCTAGATCAGGAATAAGAAATTTAATAGACCGTAAGTTTCTGTCCAACAAATGAAAATAAGAATCAACAGGTGAAGACCAGACAGAAGAGCAATACTAAAAACAAGGTAGTATGAAAGTAAGAAAACACTTCTTCAGGATAGATTGATCACCGAAAATGTTAAAAGACTCTAAATAAGCTAATTTTGGGGGCAATTGAAGAAGAGGGAGACCTTTATTTCTCAAAAGTAAATTTTCTGTTGAGAATCTCGCCTAGAATTTTAAAAGAGCCATACAGTATTGAAGAAACATTATCATTTCTGATATCCCGATGTTGAGGAGTCACTGTCCTCGACTACTTGCAATCAGTTTGAGTTTTTTTAGGATTCACTTTCATGCCCCATAATTTGCACCATCCACTAATTTTAGCTAGATCTCTATTAAGTGAATCGGCACCCTCAGATATACATTAAGGAGATGGAATTGATGCAAAAAGAGTAGCATTATCTGCTTATGCAACGAGCTTGTTTTCTACGCCAAACCACGTCATGTATATACAACATGGAAAGTAATGGGCCAAGAGCACTACCCTGAGCAACACCAGATATCACATTCCTATACTCCCAATGGTGCCCATCAGCAACAACTCTCTCTCTCATCTATTTCTTACTTTTGAACCACTATGCCATGCATAGTGGTTTTTCATAATCATTTGATTTATCCATTTGCTGGTTTACTGTATGGATACGGTCAGTTATTTTTAATTCCAGCTTCTAAAACCCTCCTACTCTTTATTTTCGGCCTAATATCATCTTTGTAAATATATCATATAATACTTAATGGGCGAGAATTTTCAGGTCTTTGATCTCCCTTTTTGTTAATTAGTATAGTGATAAAGTTTTTACAAGCTGTGGGTATAGAGCGTTCTTGAAAACATTTTGTGTATGGTTCAGCTTGTTTTACTATTATGATATCTCCTCCATCTAATTGTTAGGCCATCTTCTACTGCTCTGCCTCTGCATAGCTTCCAATGCTTTTTTTTTTTTTACTTCTCCTACAGTTACTATTGATACCAGCTCAGATATTTCATTATTTCTATCATCAAAGTTATCTCTTATATCACTATTGTATAGAATTGTATAGAAATCCTCTGTAATTGTTATCACCCCATCTTTTTTTGTTGATAATATCTCCATTGTCATCCTTTAAAGCATATATCTTTTGGCATCCTATTCCAAATTTTCTTTTCATTAATATGATGCTTCTTCCTGTCTTAAGTACAGTGTTTCCTCAATTTTGTTCTGATCGTGTTTACGAATGTCTTTTTTTTAGTTTGT
>NC_090725.1:19641418-19643918 GCF_036898095.1 Palaemon carinicauda | reverse complement strand
TCGTGATTGTTTCTCTCTCGGGGGCAGTGCTTAATGGCAAGTGCTACAATTGTGATGAGGGTAATGACAATCGTAATGGCTGCTCCTACAACGACAGCTACCAGTGGAAAAACTCCCATGATCTCCTCCGAGGGTTGAATCATACCTGAGGACAAATATAGGTAAAATACGTAGGCAACAAAACTGCTTCTGCAGGTCTTGAAAGACATAAAGCACAGACATTTCTAATACGCCTATCCATATGAAAGTCATAAATAATAGCGATGTTTTTTTTTCCACGGAAAGAAAAATAATGTCTGAAACTACAATAAAATATTATTTTTGTTTCGACACAAATATCGTAGATGTTCTGATGGCAAAAGCTCTTTTCTGTGATCAATCAATTTAAGTTAGAACATCTCATAAGCCAGGAAGAGCACTGGGTGTTTTCTTTCGCTATTAAATGGAATTTTCCCTCTCTTCATAAAAGAGGTCGCTTAGAACTTCCAGCAATTTCCCATCAAGTATCCTCCTCCGTAATAAAATCAGCCTGACATATCTGACTTTTCCCTAGTTCATCTACACACTAAAAAATCTTTCTCGTTGCAATATGCATTATGCGTAAATGATATTTAGCGCGGAAATATAAACTGTAATTACAACTGAGCTTGTTTAGTGACTGAAATAAACTGCCCAATTCTTATGTCGTGTTTTTTTTTTTTTTTTTTTTTTTTTTTTTTTTTTTTTTTTTTTTTTTTTTTTTTTTTGTAGGGAGGTTGGGGGACGAATGAACTGATGGTTTACTCTGTACAGATCCCAGCAACTGCAAAAGGCTTTTAAGGTCAGTACTAACTGAATGACCATAAATACCTTTAAGTATTTTCCTTCCTTCAAAAACAGTCTATATTACATAGGGTTATCGGTATTGCACTATTAATTCCTGAGCTGTTTTATTTTATAAAATGTTATTTATCATTTAAGTTAGGCTGCTTACTTTCATTCAATTATAAATGATAAAATAAACACATGTACACAGTTCTATCCAACGGCAACGAAGAAACTTTGAAAACATTAAATACGAGACAATCATAATTTCCTAATGGTCCAATTACGTACGAACAATTTATTCTATTTTAACGAAGTTTTTTTTATATTGCATATGAATTATTAATTTCTAAGGGGAAAGGAGTTATGAAAATACTTTTTTTTTCAAAGTGATGGGAAAATTTCTGATATTAGCATAATAATAATAATAATAATAATAATAATAATAATAATAATAATAATCAAGAAGAAAAAAAGAAGAAAAGGACGAAGAAGAAGAGAAAGAAATAAGAAGAAGAAGAAGAAGGGGGGTTAACATTCAAATGGAAAAGAGCGGTAATCTTATGGAATTACTTCAATGTCGAATACAAAGAGATGTGTTCAACAACAGGGGAGAGAGAGAGAGAGAGAGAGAGAGAGAGAGAGAGAGAGAGAGAGAGAGAGAGAGAGAGAGAGAGAGAGAGTTTGTTAATCCGACAAACCAATATAACGTTATTCATAGCCAACTATAAGATAAGCTAGTGTCAACAGATCATTTTAACGCCTTCCTTTATTTTGACGCGCAACTTCAGTATCTTACCCATTCTCTTTTCCGCGGTCTTGACAGTAAAAGCCTGGAGCTTCACTGGTGTAGAGGCGCCCATGGGGCTGTGCACGCCCACGTGGAGGGTATAGGCGGTACCAGGGTCGAGTCCAGTGGCTATGAAGCTCGGTGTCGTATTCGTCACTTTGGTGACGAGGTGAAGATCTTCAGAATTCCGTACCTATGGATGAAATAAATATTTCAAACTATTAATAATGCTACTAAAAATAATTGCTTCAAAAGGGCTTGTGATCAAGTTAAATGTGATAAATTAGTTCATTTTTCACTATACAAATGTAAGAAATAAGGCCTAAAATCATATTTAGACCCTGGTGAGAAAACTAAAAAAAAGAATACTACTTAGAAACAATGTATTACAGGAAACTTATTTTGTGATTTTGGGTAATCATTGTCAAATAGAATTTATTTCTGAACCTTTTAATTTTGTTGGTTCAAGATATGCCCCATCAAAAGCGAAACAAGTGGTCTTGCCGTATCAGCAGCAGGCCATATTTACTTTAGTTACGCCTATAGACGTATGTACGCACTTCTAAACTTTGTTATATATATATATATATATATATATATATATATATATATATATATATATATATATATATATATATATATATATATATATATATACACACACATATATATATATATATATATATATATATATATATATATATATATATATATATATATATATATATGTGTGTGTGTGTGTGTGTGTGTATGTGTGTGTGTTTGTCTGTGTGTGTGAGGAATTACTCCATGACGTTATTGCTCTCTTGCTTTACAGTGAAACAGTACGTTATCCAAAATTGATCCTGTCATCCAGAGGAAATAATAGATGGGACTTCCCTTTTTCCAAGACCTGACATTTACCGA
>NC_090725.1:19636418-19638918 GCF_036898095.1 Palaemon carinicauda | reverse complement strand
GTAGCCATATATTTACAAAATTCTGTTGACTGACTTGGTTTGCCTATAGAAACAAAATTGGGTATGTATGAAAGGACTGCTGAACTATATGTTATATACGATAAGTATCGATGTTGAATACCGAATGAAAGAAAATATTGTTATGCCTTCAAGATGGAATATTTCAGCAGTCTATGTTATTTAGAAGAGTACTATAGGGTGAGAAGTGTGGAAATACAGAGAATTGCTGAAAAGGTAAGCATAGCTGAAATAATAGATGACAACAAGCAAGTGAAAATAGAGCAAAGCCTACATCACTAGTGCTAGGAGTCCGTATAAGGGAAAGGTCTTAAAAGTGTTGAATAGATGGAGTGAAATAAATTAGAAAAGAAGAAGAGCTTGATATCCAGAAAAAGCATAGGAGTATCCTTTGACTATCCAGACAGTACTACAATGGATCCTTCTCTCCGGTTACGGATCATTTCCCTTTTGCTCACACACACTGAATAGTCTGGCCTATTCTTTACATTCTCTCCTCTGTCCTTATACACCAGACAACACTGAGATTACCAAGCAATTCTTCCTCGCTCAAAGGGTTAACTACTGCAGTGTAATTGTTCAGTGGCTACTTCCCTCTTAGTAAGGGTAGAAGAGACTTTAGCTATGGTAAGCAGCTCTTCTAGGAGAAGGACTCTCCAAAATCAAAACGTTGTTCTCTAGTTTTGGGTAGTGCCATAGCCTATGTACCATGGCCTTTCACTGTCTTGGGGTAGAGTTCTCTTGCTAGAGGGTACATTCGATCACACTATTCTATCTTATTTCTCTTCCTCTTGTTTTGTTTTTTAAGTTTTTATAGTTAATACATGAAAGATTTATTTTAGTATTGTTACTGTTCTTAAATATTTTATTCTAATTGTCAATTACTTCTCGTACTTTCCTTATTTCCTTTCCTCACTGGGCTATTTTCCCTGTTGGAGGACTAGGGCTTATAGCATCCTGCTTCTCCAATTAAGGCTGTAGCTAAGCAAATAATAATAATAATAATAATAATAATAATAATAATAATAATAATAATAAATGTAAGGATGTTTGGTGCACTGCCGATGAGCCCTCGGAGTAGAAGTATAAGACGACTAATGATTAGTCCATGAGCCAAGTGATTCGGTAGGTACTAATTTAAGCAGGAAATCTCGGTGAATAATTGAAAGACATATACGGATTCTCAAAAAATGTCCCATAGAAATCTTCTTCTATTAGCCGTTCCTGTAGTATAGAGGCATTTCCTGTAAGATTATAATCATCTGTGATATTCAGATCATATTGAATAAGGCAACTGAGGAGTTTTAGTTTAAACTACAACGGGATAATTAGTTAATTCCAGTTACAATTCTCTTTTTTTATGATTATCTTTGCATGAATAATCGAATATTCTTATATGTTATCATTTAAGTTTAACTTCGAATGAACATCAAATGCATTTCTAGGAAACTGGCTTTCAATGTTTCTTTTGGTATAAAATACTATACTTTGATTTTAAGGAGAATGCTGTTGGTAAGTCATGTGAATAGTTATATGGTATAGTAATATGTATTCAATATAATGCTCAGAGCTTTTCGTTTAGTTATACAATTGTTAGTGTAAAAAATTTTGAGATATACATTTATGTCTTCATTTGCACTTTGAATAACAAATTACTGTAAAAACCTGTGCTGTCTCTTTTTTAATTAGTTATGTAATAGTAACAAAAAAGTTTTATTGTAGTTAGTTGAACAACCATTAGGCACATCTCTTCAAAAATATATGCTATATATCTCATTCTGGTTTGAAAAGAAGTTCTGTGTTCCAGAGAATGTAAATTAATTGTCAAATTACCAATTTCCAATTTTGATAAGAGTTTTATGAAAATGATATATTAGGAAAAAAATTTTAATTTTTCAAATATTCATGATTGCGTAAAACCCTGTTTATAAGCTTCGCTTTGGTGTATAACAGTCCCTATTTTTATTAATGTATTGTGTCACAGGAAAGAATTATCGTATGGAAGTCCCTCTCGAAAATAAAACCGAAAGCGACAACCAAGTAATGTCTGATATCACAGGGAAAGCTTCAGGGATATAGATTGCTATTACACATTTTTTGAAACTTCGGACATGTATTTTAAAATTAATCACCAAAATGGCACCGATTGCAGAAATATTGGGACCAGGCACATGAACCAAGTGAGGGATATTTCTTTCATATGGGACTCATGCCATATTCGGCATTTAATATTGTTGTTCTGTGGGGCCACAGCCTATAAAGGGAAACACATAAATGGTGGAAAAATTACACACATATTGTTTGTCTTTTCTGTAAATGAATGGAAGATCCCATTACATCAATGGCAGCATGAGCTGCATGTTTAATAAATGTAGGAATATTTTTAATTTTCCAGCTCACCCAAAATCATCGGGGGAATCAAACAAAATATACGTGTATTTCACCTGGATTGGACCAAATACTAATTCCAGTTGTATTTTAC
>NC_090725.1:19626418-19628918 GCF_036898095.1 Palaemon carinicauda | reverse complement strand
GTTCTCTTTATACCGTGTATAGCTCAGAATAGTAAAATTCCAACAAGCTTCGCCTCGTTAATTTAGCCCCATATTTGCCGTTATAAAAGTTGATTTCCCATACTTTAAATGGTGCCCTGGTAGATTAATCAAATTGACAAATATGCTGACGAATATCCTCGCTCCTCTGAATCTAAAAGTAGAAAATCAATTTGTCAAAAACCCGTCATCTAGCATGACACGAACTGGAATCTACGATTTTCTATGCTGTCGATATGTCGGGTAACATCTCCTTTGTTAGATGTCACTGTTATATTTAGTTAGAGTTAGGTACTGTCATGTGTATTTTATCAACGGCAACAATTCTTTGCAGTAAATAGTTAATTGCAAAGCTGCTCTAGCCTGCTTTGTGTATTCAGTCATACCAAATGTATTTTGTTTTTCGTTCCTACTCTAGTAATTCGTGTAGCTTCCAGTCCATTTGCCAATATCTTACTAATGTCAACGCTTTACAAAAATGCCAATACGTGGGGTTATCAATCCCTTCAAAATTATTTTTAAATCAACGGATCATATCCTTTACGCTTTATCTGTTGCGAGGTGTTTAAAGCCACTAAAAAGAATGCGCGCGATGACTATGAATACAAACAACACGAGTCTGGACTCGGAGTGCTGTTAGGGGGTTCACCTTCCTCAACTTCCTGCACCATGTTTACAAAATTAGTTTGAGGCTAACTACGTTAGAATCAACACCTTTAGTATAGTGCTACCGTTTTCGTGCCGGCGTAGTTTGTCGTGAAGTGTTCTATCGTGTATTGTTAATTATAAATACTGGTGCATGCTTAAAGGTGCTCAACTCAGCTATCACATTTGGTGTAGTTGCCAGAATAATGTTGAATTCCAAATCATTTTTGGCAGACGTAAACCACGATTATTATGACAGGGTTAGTTGATGGCAAGAAGCAATATTTTCATCCGCTGACCACGAACTAGTAGTGGTTATCGGGGCTTTCGTAATAGAGGCCCTTCGAGATGTGGAGTAGGCTTCAAAGAAATAAACGATATCATTAGAGGTCTGTGAGACACAATTGAAATGCCATAATTTACATATCAGCATTGCTGGTGATGATGGCCAACCATTTATGTGGAGCATGTAAAGAAGACCAGGGTCGATTATATAACATGTAATAGTCTTAAAAGTGGACGGCGTTACGTTTTCACCGACGGATGTTCCTCAGTGTAACTATACGTGTGTGGTAGTGATGGCTCGTGTTGTGTAGGTCTAGGCCTAGTGGTAAATGTATTGAAGAAACCTCAGCTATAACGCTTGTATGGAATGATAATAAATTACCATTTTGGATTGGACTACAAACCTTTTTGTGTATGTCGATGCTTGTAGTATAGGCAAAACTATGAACTCCTTATTCTACTCTAGTTTGTAATATAAGTGGTAATTATGCCATGGTCAAAAGTGACTACAGCCCTGAACAAAAAGGGAAAGCATAAGGCATTTTGCTACAACAACTGTCAGCAGATATGTTTAGAATTACCGAATGTAGGTGACGAGACATCATCAGATTTGCAGTTAAAGAAAAACACACCTATAGAGAGAGCAAGAAATATAATACTATATATCACATAACTCCAGATCCATCCCATTGTTTTATACTCTACAAACTGTAGCCTTCATAAGAACTCTTCCCATGAAGTCGAGAAGACAATTTTCCGGGCTGCCCACAGGCAAGAGCCTGGGTCTTACACAAGGTAAGGCAATCTATACAGACAGACAGAGAAGACAACATAGGAGGGGTGTGACGGGTGAGTGTTAAATAGTCATTAAATTGAGATTTTTAATGGTGTTCTGCCTGGTAATATTTAGCTGTTTATTACTGGCCACATAGCTTTTATTTTGTTTATTTATTTATTTATTTATTTGTAAATCCCTGTCATGAAAGCATTGTGTTGTCATCATAAATGTGTAATCGGGTAAATCAGAGCTGTCAGTATCTACTGTAGTCACAAACTAAGAATAGCATGATTTTGTACTATTTACATTGACTGATATATACATTATTTGATAAGCGTTATAAGAATTCCAATGGTTAGTTTAGGGTCCTGAAGCCTCAAGTGCTAATAATAATAACATCGATGCTATTGTATCTCTTAAGTATTGTATGCTCCACTGTTTTCATCAATCGTCATAGCAAAAGTTCAGGAATTATTATTATTATTATTATTATTATTATTATTATTATTATTATTATTATTATTATCATTATTATTATTATTATTACCTTAACCATAAGGTTATATTTTGATACGCGTATGGTTATTTATTTATGTATTTGTGTGTTTGTGATTCGTGCGGTATAACTAAAACCTTTTAACCGAATCTCATGAAATTTGGTGGGGTTGTTGGCCACGATCCAAGGACAATTTGACTAGCTTTTGAAGTCATTGGATCAAAGGGAAAAGTAACATTAAAGTCAAAACATTTTATTTTTTGCTAAATCATGGTCAG
>NC_090725.1:19608918-19613918 GCF_036898095.1 Palaemon carinicauda | reverse complement strand
TAGGGTTACGGATATTTTCTCTTTATATTCTATTAATAATGGCACGATTTTATGCATCATCGCTGATATAATTGATGATAAACCATGATATTAAATAGTTGTTTCCACATTGCTCGAAGTGTACATAGGTAATGATGGAAATCCTGTGTTGAACGCAAATTTCAAATTGTTTCGTCTCTATAGTCTGATATATTTATTATTACGCTAATTGTTTTCTTATAATTCTTATATCACAGATTTTATGTTTGTACATCATATGTTAGCTTTATTCGTTTGATAGAACTTTCAATGCGGGAAAAAAGTTTTTGAGGTACGCATTGTAGTTGCCAGTTGGTGAATTTCGATCAAATCTTTTATGATTTGTAGCATCAGTATTGACGACGATTGTACGAATGATTTGATGATCGCAACAAAACTCTCAAGATAGTTTTTTTTTTTTTTTTTTTTTTTTTTTTTTTTTTTTTTTTTTTTTTTTTTTTTTTTTTCTAAAATACTAAAAACATCAACAGCATAGAGATTAAAACAATTTGGGAGGACCAAACTGAAGTTATTGATCTAGTTTCAAAATGCTCCATTTATATGATGAAATAAAAAAAGGGGGACAAAATAATACCCATAGCCATACCAAACACTTGCTCATAGAAATATCATTTAAAACTAAACCTATACATTTTAATAGACAAATAAAAATAAGTTCAGTAGCAGTATAAGTTAGTAAAGGTAACTCAAGATTCTAAAATACCTGGCAGGAAATCCAATTAATTATTAACCTTCGTAAATAACCAAGTAAGATTTAAGCTGACTAATCTGTGGTTAGACGTTAGGTTAACATTTCGTATTTTTCGGGAGTTAACTGATTTTATATATCTAAGATAGAAATAGATCCTAAAGTCGGAGAAAGTAATTTAATTAGGTCTTTTGATGATTCATAATCATTAGATTCTGATGCACTGAAAATGAGGAAATGACGGTTCACTTCCGGTCATAGAATCAACTAAGAATTTTGCCTGCTTTAGAATAGATTCTAAGTTTTGATTAAAACCTTTGATAACATCATCTAGGCCTCTAGGGGATTAACTCTTCATTTCAAGTAGAAACATCAGATGGAATAAAGTGATTATTCTCGAAATCTAGTTTTATACATAACTTACAGTGCTTTTGTCCGATTATGATATATGCAAGTCACTATATTTATCTATCATTTTAAGGCTATTAAAAAGTTTTTGGGAAATTACAGGGGTTAGTTGACCCCCATACCAGAATATATTAAGCATTTAGCAATGTCAATATTGTATTGGGGAATTTTCTTATTCTAGTTAAACAAATGCACCAGCAATGTTAATGTTGTTCTTTTTTTTATTTAAAGTGAATGATAAGCCATATACTGTCGTTTTTCCTTTCGTGACTATAATACGTATTATATGCTCGCTGAATGTCAGATTTTGATTTTTACAAACACAAACAGTATATATATATATATATATATATATATATATATATATATATATATATATATATATATATATATTTCTGTATGTATGTTATGTATGTATATATATATATGTATATATATATATAAATATATACATATATATATATATATATATATATATATATATTATAATTATATGCATTATATATATATATATATATATATATATATATATATATATATATATATATATATATATATATATATGTATAATATTATAATTATATATATTATATATATACATATATTATATATATATATATATTGTATATATATATATATATATATATATATATATATATATATATATATATATATATATACACTCGATATGCAGTAGAAAGCAACTGCTTTCAAAGTAGTTTTATATGATCATACGGATGTTATGTGTCTATCACATTCACATTTTTCATGGCTACAAAATAGAAAACGTATAAACATTTAAAAACTGTTTAAAGCTCTTCCAGATTATCAGATTTTGAGAGGGAGTTTGATCTGACAAATCCCCCAACCTTTTACAGTAGCAGTTACAAACCTTTCACTATAAATTTCAATATGCCCAAAACCAAACCATAAAGCTTATGCTATCTCTAACACCAGTAAGAGATCATCGGTGAATAAATGTTTATTTGGACGGATGTAATTTTTTTCAGTAAAATGATACACGTCTAAAAATAGTGAATGGTGGTGGAATAGTTATAGACGGAAAACTGATCAAAATACTTTGTTATATTCCGATCTAGTGGATTGATGGTAGGATTCACTGTGAAACAAACTGTTATTGACACCTGCAAAGATCTTCGTTGATCTGAACCAGCAAAGAAGTTAACTATATTTCAAATGCTGCAAGATATATGTGAATGATATTAAAAAGAAAAAAAATTATTATAATCAATATTTTTTTTTCTATTTATGGTGAAAAATATTTACCATATTCTGCTCGAGTTATTGTTCATATTATACCTGACAACATTAAGATAACCGTATAATTCTTGTTTACTTAAGGGCTTAACTACTGCACTGTAATTGTTCAGTGGCTACTTTCCTCTTGGTAAAGGTAGAAGAGACTCTCTAGCTATGGTAAGCAGCTCTTCTAGGAGAACACCGCATAGCCTCTGTACTATGGTCTTTTATCGTCTGGGGTTAGAGTTCTCTTGCTTGAGGGTACACTCAGGCTAACTATTCTATTAGTTTCCTTATTTTCTTCCTCACTTGGCTGTTTTCCCTTGCGTAGCTTGGAAGTAATAATAATAATAATAATAATAATAATAATAATAATAATTATAATAATGAAGGATTCAAGATAAAATACTTGTGATTTGCTATTCGCAATGAACTGCATTTTTTAATATAAACTGTACATCGCACCTATACAGCTAAAACTCCCACTGGCTTCCAATGGATAAACCCGTGATATCAGTAGGTGGGACAATGAAAGACCGACTGACAGTTAAAACTTATCAAAATATCTCACCGTGGACAATTATTTCGACAAATTGATGGTGTAGAAATGGGATCCACTATAGGGACTCTATTTGCCTCTATATGCAAGTCATCCGTCGAAGAAAAGACCATCAAAGAGTACAAGTAGCTTATCTTGAGAGAATTCTCGCACATCAAAACTTTGATGTGTTCAAGACAGATACTTGCGTGAAGGAAGGGAAACCTATCGTTGAGAATGGATATGCAGTCCCTTGTATGAACACTCGTATTCCAAGCAATGAAGACTACATGCTAGAGACCAAGGGTTGAGTAGGATCCCACAGTGTTCAGGTGTTATGGGACTCTGGCTGCAGTCTTATGGTAATCATACTACAGTTTGTTGATCCTGATATTTACACTTGAACCCTAGTGCTGGTGAGGCATGCTGAAAATTCCTTGCAGAGAGTTCCAATGGCTAAAATCCACATCAACACCCCTTATCTGATCGGAGAAGGGGATGCAGTTTGTTTGCCTGATGTTCCCTATGACCTGCTAATTGGAAATGTCTCATGTTTAGAACACCTGTGGCATGATAACAAGGGCTCAAGAAAAGCGAGAGGGTAGGAGATCTTCTTCACTGGTAGTGCTAGCCAGTAACTTGTACAAAGAGGTTGATAAGGATGAACTTGTCGGCTACAGGGGGAAAATGACACCTTGATGACATTTTGGACCTCCAGAGAAGAGGAAAAATAGGAAGGCAATTCATCCAGTTTGAAACCAGGAAATGCTCATTATACAGGATCTTTGCTCATTCAGACACCAACCATGGGAATCCTGTCTCCCGAGTTGTGGTTAATCCTGTCTCCCGAGTTGTGGTTCTTAAACCGCTGAAAACACAGGTCATGACATTAGCACATGAATCTACGTAGGGGTTCACCTGTATGCTAAGAAGACAAAGGAGTAGAGCCTCAGTGAGTTCTACTAGGCTGAAGTGGATGGCAACAAAACGTTTTGCAGTTCCTGTGACATCTGCCAGAAAACCATCAGTAAAGATAGGGTGACATAAGTACCACTTGACAAGTTGCCAGTCATTGATACCACATTCAAGAGGGTGTCTGTTAATATAATTGGTAAGATATATCCAGCATATGAGAAAACACACCAGTTCATCCTCACTGTGATGAACCACACCAGTAGGTACTCGAATAGAGTACCTATGAAGAACATTGACACAGAGTCAGTTGCTGAAGCCTTGGTAAATCATGCTCAGCAGGATAAGTGTGCCTGAAGAAATATTGAGTGATCTTGGAACATAGTTTACTTCTGATTGCGTGAAGGAAGTAGCTCGACTCATCAGCATGCCAAAATTTACAACTACTCCATACCATCCAGTGTATAATGGGTTGGTGGAAAGGTTCAGTGGAACTCTAAAGCAAATGCTGAACAAGCTATTTCAAGCGAAGCCTAATCATCTGTATTGGTATATCAATGCTGTGTTGTTTGCTTTCAGAGAAGTATCACAGGAGTCGACAAGGTTCTTCCTCTTTGAAGTCCTATATGAAAGATCTGTAGGATTTTGAAGGAACTATGGACAAAAGACATTGATGAGCCTAAATTCAAGAATAGCTATCAGTATGCCTTTGAGCTCAGGGAAAAAATGGAAGATACCATGAGACTGGAAAAGGAAGCACTGAAATTGGCTCAAGGGTGATACAAGCATTATTATGATAGAAGTCCAGGCCTTTGGAGTCTTCAGGTAGGTGACCAGGTACTGATTTTGCTCCTTGCGGATAGCGATAAGCTACTCATGCAGTGGAAAGGTCTATTTAAGGTAGTGAAGGTAGTGAGCAAGAATGGTTATGGCATAAACAAATAGGGAAAATTAAAAATTTTCTATATCAACTTGCTGAAGAAGTTTTTTCATAGGTAAAAAATGTGATCTTATATACAGCTTGTGATGTTTGACATTATAAGTAACGCAAGTATAGTCATCCATGAGGATAAAGAGTTACTGGAAATAGCTGCAACCTCTGAATTAGAATCAGAAAAAGACATTGTTTGGCTAAAACCTTGACTAACATCAGGA
>NC_090725.1:19598918-19603918 GCF_036898095.1 Palaemon carinicauda | reverse complement strand
TAGAAAATTTTATTTAGATTAATTAAAATTCATATAGGTTCTTGCAAAACGTCCTGTTATATTCTGGCATTTTTTTTCTATTTAACTAATGTAACATTTTATGACTTGTGACTTTTAGGTATTCTAAATTTTAATTCTACCTATATTTTCAAAACTCATGTAATATATCCCCAATACTCGCATTGTTTATTTGCTTTAATTAAATATTTAGATTGCTTTCCTCTGCGCCATTGCAAATTGTTTTACCGGAACAGTCAGTCTTGGTTTGTCAAAATTAAGGTGCAACCGAAAGGAACAATTTTATTTAACACTGGAAACGTGTAGATTATTTTACATTTACTTTTCGTTTGTATTATTTGTATAAGTATAAGAATGACAATGATATTAATATTTATGATAATGAGAAATGACGAAACTCTTGCAAAGCAAACACGAAAATTAGGAAACATAAGACTTTGTCGGTTAATTCAACATTTAACGATGCAAAGAAAATCCTACAATGTCGTTTGAACGATGAGAGGATACTACTAATATATATGTCTTAAAAGTTACTCAAGAAAGTAAAAGTTTAACTTATGGCAACATGAAGTCCGTGTCACTAGCAGATACATAAGTACCAGGCACTTTGTTTTTATCAAAGGAAATAACTGGACGTTGTAAGAAAGAGGTCTTTTGACGGAACGACCAGGAAAGGGGTTTACGTGACCAGCCTCCCGATTCAACCCCGGACAATGCCGGTCAGATTGCAGTGCAGTTGCCACGCCTTTTATCATCATCTTTTCATCTAAATAGTCAAATCAACTCCCCTGCTTTACCTCTGCTACTGGCTGCTTGTGTGCAAGTGGCTGTGGATTGTCATGTAACAATCAAATTCCCCCAAAATAAATATATAAGATTGGTGGGTCTAAATTTCTAACTCTGCTTTCCTCAAATAGGTTTCCAGTTTCTGGTTTTATATTATTTTTTTTTTCATCTTTCCATTGAAATACGTACAATAGGGAGATGTATGTAGTTTGGCGAAGATGATCTTTATCATCTTTTGACCAGGTAATACCTACGAGACCTATTACCCTTTTGTGTTCGGTGACTGTAGGGTTTTTCTTAGTGTTTGTAGGTACTCCAAATCTTTCGTGAAATGTCCTTTTCTTCCAAATTCTCAACCATTCTGCCCGAGTTTCATAATCTCTCCTCCTTGTGTGTGTGTGTGTGTGTGTGTGTGTGTGGAAGCATGTTCCAAGTTCTCTTTAGTACGTGTTTGACGGATATAGGGAAGAGAAACTCTTGATAATATGTTCGAAAATTATTGAATTTTATTTAAATTTCTCATATGGCTAGTTTTAAAATTTTGGATGAGTTATTTAAAAGACGAGCTTGTCTATTATTTCTCGTAAAATTGAAATATATTTTCAGTCTAACGGCATACTTTTGATAATTGTCGTTTTTTTTTTTTTTTTTTTTTTTTTTACATAATCAGGTTACCCGTTGCTGGAATTTTATCTGATCTGGAATAAGGTGATTGCTTCAAATTCAACGATTACGCTTGGGGAAAATCAGATTTTATAGTTCTGAGATATGAGGAGCTTAACTGAGGTTCTGTGGATTTTTCCATTCCCGTTAATAAGTGACTTCGATTTTTTTTCTTTTTTTTTATTTGGTGGGGTTGGGCTGGTAATCTCACTCTATTAGGTGAATTTTGCATTTAGTTAAAAACCTACGATGTCAAGAAATATTACTTATTTGTCACTAATGTTTGTTTATGAAATTTTGCACATGATTTTGATGTTTATATGAAAATAGTTGTCAATACTGGTGAAGGAATCACATATTTTAAAGATTGCTCTGTAAAACCATTTTCCTGTGAAAAGTTAATTATATTTTTTTGCTTCTCATTAGAATTCATTCCACTTATTGAAGATAATTCACATGTAACAACCAACCTCTTTATTATGATCTCCCGATTGAATTCTTAAACACACTTTATTTCTATTAAGAGTTTTAATAACTTTTATATAATCATATACTTTTTCTTGACACATAGCTTCATTTTTATTACTGATATATAACAATATATGTATCAATGAACTCTTATCTTTCTCATCATTAGTATCCAAACGTCAGCCCAAAGTTACTCAACCCAGCTATAAAACGGACACCTAAATCAGATTCTCATTTGTTTTATTTACTTGCCTATTAATTTTCCTAAGCCTTTTGTTCTCCATAGACGAAACTTAATATTTCTACCAAATATGGTTATTCTTCATCTATAATGTTTTGTTTTTTTCCTGTGCTCTTTTATTTATAATCTTTTTTTGTGTTTGTAGTAAAGTAGTGTTCGTTTCATTTCTAAATTGGTATTTCACAAATTCTCTCTTTTTCCTTCCCTAAACAGCCTCTTCAATATTCCAAAATTAGTCTAATTTTCTTTATCCTTTTGTGTTGTTTCCTAATCCCTGTGCTTGTATCTCGTTAACAACTTTTTTTTTCGGCCCCTCCTGCAACTTCCTTTGGTATGGAATCGTACCCTGTAGTTATTTACCTACATATCAGTCATCCGATCAAACAGACTACGAAAGCAGCCCTCGTTACAGGTCTGAACTCCTTCAAGGCACCTCAACTGTGAGAGGTTTAAATAATATACATTTATACTCAATAACTGTGCTATTTACATTCCCTTTTGTGAATACTCAGGTACTTAGACGCAAAGAACATAGTGACTCCCAATACCCTGGATCATTAAGTTTTCGTTCATGAATACAATGCAGTTCCTAATTTTCGTATACCCTCTAGTGTTGTCATTTATTACGATGATGATAGATAATGTCTTCTTCATCTTGAAATATCTAAAATTGTTTAATTGCTTGTGATCATAATTTATATATTCACCCGAATTCAATCAACTCAGATCCTTCACTTTATTTATGAGTTTCAATGTCAGCCTATCCGTCATCCCCTTCCCTCCTGCACTTGCATATTAATTAATCTATTAAACTATAGAGGACAGGAAGCTCACTTCTCTTCGGCAACAGCGTTGTTAGCATGGGTGCAAATGAACGGTCAACTGTGTGCTGTACGCTGTCTGCCAAAATATAGATATTGCTTAGTGACCATTTCCTTGGTAGCAGTGAAGGATATGTGATACTGGATAGCATTCATGGAAGAGTGCTATTTAATATATCAAGAAATTTTTTTAGCTTTTGCAAGTTACCAGTCAGTCCTCCAATGCCATAAATTGGAAAACAATCTCTGTGCCATATTTGAATTGTGAATATCCAAATAACTCATATATATTAGTGCCATGTTTGGTCACTAGCAATTTTATCACAACTTTTATTATTTTTAGCCGAGATCCAGTAGATATGGTAATCATTACCTTCCCTTATGCCTCGAAAGGAAGGGGTTTTTATTAATATGGCTAATTATAATTTTATACATGAGGCCGGGCTAATTGGTCATATTTATTATTATTTTTTTTTTTATAGAGAGTCCAGGGAGGATTTTTTTTATTGACGGCTTTATAAGTTAATATTTTGATATAATAGATCAGTTTGATTATCTCTGAATACTCTTGAATGTTTTTGAAAATTTTTTTATCATGAAGATATACATATCAAGGAAATGTGTAACGGGTTTCATTAAATCAAATTTTTTGTACCATTGACCAGTATTTGGTCTAATTACTGTGTTATTATTTTTCCCAAACGAAAAACGAATAAATAACCTGACTTTCGTGCACTTTGCTATTAAATCGGTCATAGTATGAATTTATTTTTTTCAACTGTATTTTCCTCTGGCCAAATTTGAATAATCTTGTATCTATTATTTCAAGTTATAAATCAATTATCGACAATGTTGTTGTTATGATTTAATGGTATCTCTTCAAACATATTAACCTCTCTCTCTCTCTCTCTCTCTCTCTCTCTCTCTCTCTCTCTCTCTCTCTCTCTCTCTCTCTCTGTGCTATGAATTATACATGTCATATAGGCTAACCCCCTTTCTCTACCTAAAGTCAGCCAAGAAAAAGTTAGACATGTAGAAACATGGGAATATTAACGGACTTTTTATCACCAATAATACCTAAGTAGCGTCAGTTAAATGTGCCCTAAAGAGCGAACTCATTACCACGACGACCACTATTTTCCCTTTCAAAGTAAATCCTCAAGTTATGCAGTCAAGGACTAGGAAAGATCATCTCTTGAAGGCAAACAGCGGTGTATCTCTTGTTATTGCTTGGAAAGGGCATCATTATTCTTCGTTACCTTTCACTTTTCTAAGCGTCTAATTAGGGTCTGACGTTCACTATCAGCTTTAAGCGATTTTCCTGTTGCTATTTACTTCCTGGCTTCATTACGAACGATGGAGGAGAATGGAAAGAGAATTAAATATTAAAAGGGGCAAATGATTATTCTTTATAGTCAAGCTTATTCATTTGCCTCGGGCTTCCCAGATTCAGACGAGAGAGAATTCATCATTCTCAAAAAGGCTTTTCCATTCTCTGCCAAAATGAAGGTGAAGTTGTTGTAAGTCTGCCTTTCAAAATTCATTAACTCTGAAGCAGCGCTAATGAAATCCGCCTTATTAAGCAGTTTGCTGAGTCTCCCGCATATATTATGCCCAATATATCAAATATAAAGATTAAGTTAATCAGAGGGCAGAATGTGCTTTCCTAATATTCTTAATATATATGTGTATATATAATTCTTCAATTTCATAGCAATTCCTTAATGTACGGGTTAGAATAAAACAGCGACATTTATAAAAAAAATCAATATATTGAAATTATAATATACATAATATGATCTTTTAGAGAGCAGTGTCTTTGCAGTCTTCCCAAGGATCCTCCAAGAGAAGGCTGCGATAATTTTTCCTCTAGAAAATCAGAGATATCATCTCTCATTTTGATCAACTTTAGGCATAATATGGTGACATTTCTTGATTATAATTATAATTATCAAGATATTTTATTGGTTTATCGCTACAGATCAAGGAATAGGAAAGTATAG
>NC_090725.1:19578918-19593918 GCF_036898095.1 Palaemon carinicauda | reverse complement strand
TCTCCAAGGGTGATCTCCGGTATTGGGACCCTCAGGTATGTATTGTGTGCACTAACCTAATTACTGAGGCCTTTGATTCCCCTAGGGTGGCGGAATATAGGGATATAGCAAGGGAGAAGCTTCGTACCTGGGTAAGGGGCTTCCAGAAGAACACCTCTGGACCTTATCTTCCAAGTGAGAAGATGAGGGCGTATCTTTTCCCTAAGGCATCAGCTGATGCAGTGATTCCCCAGCCTCAAGAGGAGATCCCCAAGTTCAGATCTAGGTGGATGCTGAAGTCGCGGTCGCTATGCAAGACATCCAGTTAGATGACAGGATGTCTGACGTGGACGAGCGTCTGGAGGAAGTCCTCCTGGCAGAAGCTTGGTGAAGTTCAAGCTCCAGACGTTGTAGAGGAAAAGGTCGACGAGGTGTCGGCTACTCCGGTTCAGATCCCGGAGCCTATTCCCTCAACATCGGCCGGTCTCCCAGTAGAGCTGGGACAGGCCCTCTCTTCCATTGTTGGAATGATCCAACAAATGCAGAAGGAGAATCGGGAGAAGGCGGCTGCAATGGAACTGCGGATGCAGAGCCTTGCAGAATCACATGGGCCCCAGAAAAGGCTCAATGTGAAAGACCTTCCCTTGTGCTCAGATGCTAAACCATGGAGGTATGCTGAGCACATGCCGATGACGACTGGAAAGATCGTCATCTCGGATAAGTTGGGCTTAGTTCCCCTAGAGGAGGTGGAATTCTGGCCCAGCAAGACATCATATCCGGACAGTTATGTCCGGCTGAGGAAGGGACCAGCTTCAAAGGAGGAGACAGAGCCGAAGGAGGTCATAGTGATGGACCATACTAAGGCTCAAGCTCTGCTTTCATCCTCGTTGAAAGAGAGGGGCTTCTCTAACTCAAAGGTAGCTGCATTGAGCAAGAAGCTCCCTTCCTTTGTGTCCTCTCCTGCTAGAGCCTTCCCCTTTTTACAGAAAGGGTTTGCGGCTGTACTAAAAGCTGTCGAGGCTGGCAAGCCTTGCCCCTCCCTGGAGGAGTGTAAACCCTTGTCGCTGGCCCTGCCTATGGACCACAAAGACTGGAAGGACGTCCATCTTACGTTCTCAGTTGGGAAGTTGGAGGCTGATATCGCCGGACGTCAGTTCGGCGAGGACCTCCCTAAGCTGTCTGACTTTCTCTTGCGGAGAGAGTTCGAGACAGAAGAAAGACTGGCTGCCTCAATGTCTCTTCAGACTACTCTTGAGACGATGGCAAGTGACCCCAAGGTCCATAAAATGTTCATGGTGGTGGCCAAGACTCATCTAGCCACAGTGACGAAAGACCTTTATGGCTTCGTCAAGGCGAGGAGAGCTTGTAGGGAGTTCGTGTTCACCTCGGCTACGGTGAGGCACGAGCCAAGGAAACTAATCTCCTTCAACATTTGGGGCAAAGACCTTTTCCCTACCGATTTGGTCAAAGAAGTAGTTGATAAGGCCGCCTTGGAGAATAGAAACCTTCTCCAGAAGTGGGGCCTGGCTATCAAAAGAAAGTCTTCCCCGGATGAGGGTCCTCAACCAAAGAGGAAGACTATGAGGACTAGGCTACCGTCTCGGCCAGCCAAGCCTTTTAGACAGCAACAGCAACTGCAATTGCCATTGCCTCCAGTGCCCCAGATCATGGCACAAACCCCGACCACTTTTCAGTGGGGACGGCAGTCCAAGTGGGATGATACCGGTAGGAGGGAGACTCCTGAAATTTCGGGATCGGTGGACCTTCGATCCCTGGGCCCACAGCCTACTCAAAAATGGACTGGGCTGGAGCTGGTACAGCACTCCACCCCCGTGCCTTCGGTTTTTCCAACACTCCACCCCCGTTCTGGAGGAGTTCGTTCAAGAACTGTTGGAGAAAAATGTGATCCGAAAGGTGAAGTCCATCAAATTCAAAGGGAGGCTGTTTTGTGTTCTCAAGAAAGACTCTGAAAAGCTCAGAGTCATTCTGGACTTGTCGCCACTCAACAAGTTCATAGTGAATTGCAAATTCAAGATGCTGACACTGCAACACATAAGGACCTTACTGCCCAAGAGGGCATTTTCCGTCTCTATAGACTTGTCACACGCCTATTGGCACATTCCAATCAACCGTCAACTCTCCCCCTACCTAGGGTTCAGGCTACAACGAAGACTATACGTCTTCAGAGCCATGCCATTCGGGCTAAACATAGCCCCAAGGATTTTTACGAAGCTTGCGAGCGTAGCTCTCAAACAATTACGCCTAAAGGGAATTCAGGTAGTAGCCTACCTGGACGACTGGTTGGTGTGGGCAGCATCCGAGACAGAATGCTTGCAAGCTTCCAGTCAAGTGATCCAGTTCCTAGAGTACCTAGGTTTCAAGATCAACAGAAAAAAGTCTCGACTTTCTCCATCTCAAAAGTTCCAGTGGCTGGGAATCCACTGGGACCTTTTGTCACACCGTTTCTCCATCCCGGCGAAGAAAAGGAAGGAGATAGCGGGTTCTGTCAAGAGACTTCTAGATTCCGAAAGGATATCAAGACGCGAACAGGAGAGGGTACTGGGCTCTCTCCAGTTTGCTTCGGTGATAGACCCAGTGCTAAGAGCACAGCTAAAGGATGCAACCGGAGTTTGGAGAAGTTATGCATCAAACGCGCGAAGAGATCTGAGAAGAGCAGTTCCGCTTCGTCTACGTACTCTTCTCAGGCCTTGGTCCCAAGCCAGACATCTAAAGAAGTCGGTTCTTCTTGAGCCACCTCCCCCGTCGGTGACGATTCACTCAGACGCCTCGAAGGAGGGATGGGGAGGTCACTCTCAACGGAAAAAAGTCCAGGGGACTTGGTCCAAGCTATTTAAGACCTTTCACATAAACTTTCTAGAAGCTATGGCAGTGCTCCTTACCTTAAAGAAAGTTTCCCCGCGTCACTCGATCCACATAAGGTTGTTGATGGACAGCGAGGTAGTTGTGAGATGCTTGAATCGACAAGGATCGAGGTCACCACCTCTCAACCAGGTGATGTTGGCCATCTTCTGATTGGCGGAAAAGAAGAAGTGGTACCTGTCGGCAGTTCACCTTCAAGGAGTCCGCAATGTGACAGCGGACGCTCTATCCAGGTTCACACCGATAGAGTCGGAATGGTCCTTAGACGCAGGATCATTCTCCTTCATTCTGAATCAAGTCCCAGAACTGCAGATAGACCTCTTTGCGACGAAAGACAACAAGAAGTTGCCCCTGTACGTGTCCCCGTACGAGGACCCCTTCGCGGAAGCAGTGGACGCGATGTCCCTCGACTGGAACAGAATGGTCCAGGATTTATCTGTTCCCTCCTCACAACCTTCTGTTGAGGGTCCTCAACAAACTGAGATCCTTCAAGGGGGTAGCGGCAATAGTGGCCCACAAGTGGCCGAACAGCGTGTGGTTCCCCCTGGCATTGGAACTTCAGCTGAAGTTTGTACCGCTACCAGATCCAGTTCTGACCCAGCGAGTCCAGAAGTCGACTGTCTGCGCTTCATTACAGAAAACCCGGACCCTGCAGCTCATGATTTTCTCTCCCTAGCGGTGAGAAAGCGTTTCGGGATTTCGAAAGCCAGCATAGACTTCCTAGAGGAATATAAGTGCAAATCTACTAGAAGGCAATATGAGTCATCTTGGAGAAAATGGGTGGCCTTTGTCAAGGCGAAGAATCCGCAGGAGATCTCGACAGACTTCTGCTTATCTTTCTTCATCCACCTCCATGGTCAAGGATTGGCAGCTAACACGATTTCAGCGTGTAAGTCTGCTTTGACAAGACCCATTCTATATGCCTTCCAGGTCGACCTAGGTAACGAGATCTTTAATAAAGTTCCGAAAGCCTGCGCTAGGCTCAGACCTTCAGCACCTCCAAAGGCCATTTCATGGTCTTTAGACAAAGTTCTTCATTTCGCTTCTCTGTTGAGCAATGAAGAGTGTGCGTTAAAGGATTTGACACAAAAAGTTATTTTCCTATTTGCACTCGCGTCCGGGGCCAGGGTTAGTGAGATTGTAGCCCTCTCGAGAGAGGCAGGTCGTGTTCAGTTCCTGGATGGGGGAGAACTGAACCTGTTTCCGGATCCTACGTTTCTCGCCAAGAATGAGTTACCCACCAACAGGTGGGGTCCCTGGAGAATCTGTCCTCTGAAAGAAGATGAATCTCTATGTCCAGTAGAATGCCTAAAGTTCTATCTTCATAGAACTTCAGACTTCAAGGGTGGTCAACTATTCAGGGGAGAAACATCAGGCTCAAATTTATCTCTGAATCAACTCAGAGCGAAAATCACATATTTTATTCGCAGAGCGGATCCTGACAGTACACCCGCAGGTCACGATCCGAGGAAATTTGCCTCATCCTTAAATTTCTTTAATTGTATGGATTTTGAACATCTCCGTTCATACACTGGCTGGAAGTCTTCCAGAGTGTTCTTTCGCCATTATGCGAAGCAAGTAGAGGAATAGAGATCTGTGGTAGCAGTGGGTCGCGTCGTTAACCCTACTGTTTAACTCTGCGAGGAACAGTGTTTTTAATTGGGACGATTAATTCCAGGGTGAGTGTGTAGTTACATACTGTACTACAAACTAAGTGAGGGCACTGAGTTGCCCATGTAGACTGTTCCATTTCCAAAGGTGAACCTAGCATAAGTGCAGACGTGTGCCGAGCGTTTCTAACACTAATGTCATTGATTTGTAATACAGACTTTTATGACTTTGATACCTCGGTATCTTAAAAGTGGCATTTAATGTTTTTTCTTTCAGATAAACAAGTTCTGTTTACTATCATACTTATGCTTAAAGTTTTGGGTTATCCTCTTCTTATATATATATATATATATATATATATATATATATATATATATATATATATATATATATATATATATATATATATATATATATATATATATATATATATATATATATATATATATATATATATATATATATATATATATATATATATATATATATATATATATATATATATATATATATATATATATATATATATATATATTGTGGTTAACCTGTCTGTTTATTGTCTGTCAATAAAATGGTTCTTGAGAACCTTGCGTCTCCTTCACCTGTGTCAATTTATTGGTATAATTGAGCATTCATTCTATGTACCTTATCTGGGATAATTCTAATAGAATTGTTCCTTTATGCAAGCTATGTTGCATTGGTTTATGCTTTCCCTTAACGGGAGGACTCCGTCCCATAAGGGGACGATGGCGGTTTTACTAGTTTCCTCCTATGCGGATATAAACCTTTGTCCAATACAAGTATTGTGCGGAGAACTGGTCGATATTTCATATTGACGCAGTGGTTCTTTACAAACTATGCTTTACTTAATATAGGGTGACACCACTATATTAGCTTGCCTGGTATTCATACATAGGTATATGTACTCTTCGAGACTTTTCCAGAGTCTAGTAGGACTCTTCCCTGTAGGAGGCAGGAAGCTCTAACATGGTTTATAGTTAGTTGAAAAGATGTATAACGGTAACATCTTAGGTCTCTAGGTCTAGTCGACCGGGAAAAATTACCCCCGGGGAGTACGGCACGTTCTGAGAATCCACAGATACAGTAATGCTCTGGTATACTTCCATCAGGACGACATGGCTTGAGCCCAAAAAACGGATTTTGAGCGAAGCGAAAAATGTATTTTTGGGTGAGATGGCCATGTCGTCCTGATGGACCCGCCCTTCCCTTTCTAAGAAAGGGCTGTAGGACCCCTCCCTACATACAGTATCTGTAGCACCTCGTGTACGCAACAAGGAATACAGATGGCGCCAGGCACGCTTACGAAACGGGAGATAGGGAGCCTTGGGAGCGGCTCCCCCTTTTTCTTTCCCGATTTCGTTTCTTGCCAATTGACCCCTGCGATACGTAATCTCTGTTCGGGGTGTAGATTGCCATGTGGCGTGTCAAGAATACGTCCTCTGATATGTCGCGATATCCCTTTCACGAGGGATACTCGTTCCAGGAGTAAGAATTCTGGTACCTTAAGGTAAATTCTCTGGGTGTGGAGGATTAATTTTATTTTAATTTATTTTTTTTGTTTGCCAAATAAAGAGAGAGAGAGAGAGAGAGAGAGAGAGAGAGTGTGAGTGTGTTTATTTAAGTTTTGTCAGGGAGAGAGAGAGAGAGAGAGAGAGAGAGAGAGAGAGAGAGAGAGAGAGAGAGAGAAATTGTTTACAGTATTGGCTTTAGCTTTGTCATTAGAGAGAGAGAGAGAGAGAGAGAGAGAGAGAGAGAGAGTGTGTGTGTGTGTGTGAGCGAGTGTTTATTTACTTAAGTTTGTCAAACCGCAAGAAAGAAAGAAAGAGTGTTTATTTGCTTTAGTTTCGTCAGAGAGAGAGAGAGAATTTCATTTGCTTCGTTTTGTTAGATAGCGCGTGCGCAAGAGAGTATGTGTGTATGTGCGTTTGTGTGTGCGTGTTTTGTGTGTCCGCGGTGCGCGCTGAGGAAAGGGTAATTAGCGAATGATTGTTTGAAGTTGGAAAGATTGTTGGTATAATTGAGGTTGTTTGTTTACCTTTTTAGCTAGGATAGGGTGGTGATGAATGTCTTGGGCGAAAGCATTGGATATCGAACGATTGTAGGAGTCGGCTGTGTATTTTTCTTTGCTCTTCGAAAGCCGGCTGTGAAGCTTTTTTTTATATTCTGAGTAAGTACTGTTTTTCTTATTTTTGTTAGGGGCGTTCATGAGTGATAGAAAGTTTATTGTTTATCTTTGATTATGGTGCGATAGTTAAGTTAGTTAGGAGTGTTCATAAGTGTTTTTTTATTTTGGCAGGCCGCGATTCCTCCTTTGGAGAAACTTAAATTTTTGACTATTGATGACCTGGCTTACTTAAGGAACTTGTGTTTAGAATGCTCTAGTGGATTGATCAACTGTTGACGACCTGGCCTGTTTATTACAATTACGATTTCGATTGCTGTTACTGATGAGGATGATGATGATGATGATGATGACGATATAGACTGCCAAATTAAGTGAGGCAGTTATAGCAGATTGTGCCAGTGTTGCGTCTGCCAGGGAGTTGTGGCTTTGGCCGAAAAGGACTGTTGGCCCTTGTGTGGACAACGACGTCCACACATAAACAAATATTGGTTTTGGTGTGTCACGTGTGTGTGGATAAAGAGTTCCACTTATAAACAAATATTGGTTTTGGGTGTGTTAATTTTAAGTGTTAGGGTTTTTTATTTGAATGGTGATACGGTTTTTTTTGGTATATTTATGAATGTAATGATTTGTTTTACGTGTATTTATTTTGGTTGTTGGTGGTTTATATGTTAAGCTTATTTTGAATGCAGAATTTTTGCTTTTGGTTGCGTTAATATAGTTTTAAGGCTATGTTTTGTTTTCATTTTCCTTCTGTCCAAGAGTCTAGTTTAAAGTAAAGTAAGGGGAAAGTTTGTGTTGTGGGATATTTTGAATGAAGAGTGATCAAAGGTGTGGGGGTTTGTTTTTGTTGACATCCCGCCACATAAATTTGGCGCCCGAACAGGGACTGCCGAGGTGGGATAGAAGCTGGACTGTTGGACGAAGGACGGAATTAGGATTAAGGTTGATGAAAAATGGAGGAGCAATTAAGGGTTTTGAGGGAGGAATTGCGGCTGAGTAAGGAGCGTGAGGAGAGGTTGCTAGTAGAGAATGAGAGGTTGAACTGGGAGAATGCGGTGATGCAGAAGGAGCTTAGGGAGTTAAAGGGAACTGTAGCGAAAGTGGAAGAATGTTTTGAGATGAGGATGAAAGAGAATGAGGAACGAATGGAGAAACGAATGGAAGATATGATAGGGCAAGTAATGGGGATGATGTAAACTGTTGTAGGTGAAGGTGCAGTCGGAGGAGTGGCTTCTGCTTCTGGTAACGGGTTGATTGTGGAAGAGGATAGGGTAAGTGATAATGGGAACGGTAGTGATAGTGATATTGAAAGTAAAGGGCCTAGACATAGTAAGATTGGAACGAAGGGTGATAGGAAGAAGGAGAAGAAAGGTAAAGATAATGTGAAGAAAGAAAAGAAGAAAGGTCAGGGTGTGAGTGAGGATGATCATGAATGGGTGAAGGTGGTAAGTAAGAAAAAGGGTAAGAAGGGAATAGTTAAAGATAGGACTTTGAGTGTAGAATTAGATTCATTGTATTCAAATGAAGAAGAAGGCAACAAGAAGGGAGTAGACAGTGAAGATAGTAGTGAGAATGAAGTAGAGGAAGTTTGTAAGACAGTGTTTATGAGAGAGGTTCCTAGGTGTGCAAGTTTTAATGAACATAGCAGTAGGGATGTATATGACTTCTTTAGGGAATATGAAAAGTTTTGTCAGGCTAAGTATGGGGATAGTAAGAGAGTTTGGGCTAGGGAGTTGGGAGAATTTTTGTCAGGATATTTGTTGACGATGTATGGGGTGATAATGAGTGTAGGAGAGGTTGAGTATGAAAGTGTAAAGAATAGGATAATTGAACAGGTAAAACGTATGAAAGGTAGTGTTAGGTATAAGCGAAAAAATGATTTTGATGAAGCACGAATGAAGGTGGGTGAAGCAATCTCGATGTATGTATGTCGGTTAGAAACATTGGCTAGAAAGAAGTATGGGGACGAAGGAATAAACGAAAATAAGGAACTAATGAAGAAGTTTTTGGGTACAGTACCAGAGAGTGTGTGTGAGTTTATTAATTTGAAACGGAAGGAGAAAATGAGATGGACTAGAGAGAGATTGACTTGGGATGATATTTTAGAGATAGTTGAGGATTACGAGTTAGATAGGTGTATGAAAGAAAGTAAATCTGTGAGTGTAAGAACTGGAATGGAGGAATGTGTGCCAGAATTTGGTAGTTTTAGAGATGCTGTTATGAGAGGGCCAATGAGGGCAGCTGATAGTGTAGTAGATAGAAGTGTTAGGGTGAGTAATGTAGGAATACCTATGCCGAGAAATGACGGGTTTAGACAGGGAAATCAAGTTTGGAGAGATAGAAGTGCTAGTACGCAGCAAGTTAGGTTAGGTAGTGGTATCCGTGAAGAGAGGTGTTATAGGTGTGGGAAGGTAGGACATAAAAAGAACGAGTGTAGATGGGCATTAGGAGCATGTTTCGGGTGTGGAGAGACAGGGCATCGTATTAGCGACTGTAAGAAAGAGAAAGTGGTTAAGTGTTATCGGTGTGGTATGACTGGACACATAGCGAGTGGATGCCGTAATAATCGTATGAATGTAATTTGTGGTAATTGTGGTAAGGATGGTCATTATGCTAGAATGTGCAAGGAGCAACGGGGTAAGTGTACTGAATGTGGTGCAGATGGGCATGTAGCTAGGGTTTGTAGAAAGAAGGGGTCAAGTCAGCCAGGATGTTCGGGAAACTAATTAATCAGAGGGTTCAGCTGGGTGAGTCCTCGTGTGTGTGGGGAGTGAATGTGATGCATGTTCGTGAGGGTTTATTGCATGAAGATGTGATGGGAGAAAGAGCACATGATTGCATGAGTGTGAAAATGATTTTTAATGGTATAGAGTTGGTTGGTTTGATTGATACTGGTTGTGGTGTCAATTTAATGTTTAGGAATGCATATGATAAGGTAAAAGAGGTTTGTGAATTTAAGGGATGTAAGGGTGAAGTAAAAGGTATTGGTAATTTGCGTATGCCTGTGCAAGGAAAGTTGCGGGAAAATGTTATGATTGGGGGGCTGATGATGGAAGATAATGATTTTTACGTGGTTGAGGGAGCGAATGAGAAATATGACGTACTGCTTGGGTATAAATTTCTGAAAAAATGTGGTATGATTGTACATCCAAGTGTGAATATGATTGAAATAAAGGTTAAAGGTAATATTTGTGGGGAATTTTATTTAAAGGAAGACGGCAGAGTGAGTACGAAGGTGTGGAAGGGAGTGCCGTTGATAGCAAAGGAAAGTGTAAAGTTATCGGGTAAGAAAGGTGAGGTTATTAGTGTAAAAGTTGCATGGCCGAGCAGTCTGGGAATTTCAAATAGTGACAAGGATGAATATGTAGTGGAAGGTATGGAAGCAGGTAATTTGGTGAAAACGAGTGCGTATATATATGATGGTGTTATGAATATGCAGGAACCCAAGGTGTATGTAAGGTTGTTGCCGTGTGTTAGGAGGAAGAGAGTACGCGGAATACGTGAGGGTGATTGCATGGGATGTATGTATACACTGATTAATGTAGAGGATGGAAGATATGTTAAGGCGAGACAGGTGATGTCTGGTAAGGTAAAGAACGATGACGATTGGGATTACGATACGTTGAAAGGAAGAATTAAGTTAGATGAGAGTATAAGTGAGGTCAAAAGGGAACGATTGCTTAAGATGTTATGGGATAAGCGGAGAGTTATGAGTCTCTGTGACGATGATTGTGGGGGGTCAGACCTGCCAGAATTTAAAATAGTTCTCAGTGATGATACCCCCATATATCAGCGTCCCAGGCATTTTTCTCCGCCTATTGCCAAGGAGATAGAGGAGCAGTGTCAGGAATTAGAACAAATGGGTGTAATAGAAAGGAGTGAGAGTGCCTGGAATAGCCCTATTGTACCAGTAAGAAAGCCGGATGGAAGTTTACGTATGTGTATTGATTATAGGAAGGTGAATGAGGTGACTGTTAAAGAACGTTTTCCAATGAATGTGGTGTCTGATTGTGTTTATAAGATGCATGGAATGAAAGTTTTTACTAAATTAGATTTGGTGAGGGGCTATTACCAGATGCCTCTGGCAGAGGGGAGCAGGCCCATTACCGCATTTTCAAGTACAAATTGTCACTACCAATTTAAAAGGTTGAGTTTTGGTCTTGCTAATGCGCCTGCTGCCTTCCAAAGAGCGATGAATGTTGTATTGGCTGGTTTCGATCGACAGAAGGTGACTGTTTTTATAGATGATATTCTGATTGCGAGCGAGACTGTTGAGGAACATATGCGGTTGCTTGAGGCAGTGTTGATGCGATTAATTGAAGTTGGTGTGAAAATTAAGCTTGAGAAGTGTACATGGTTGTTCAGGGAGGTGGAATTTCTTGGGCATGTAGTGGGTGAATCTGGTATAAGGAAGAGTGACAAGTTTGTGAATAAGGTGCGAGAATTTCCACGTCCCCGGACTGTGCGTGAGTTGCGAGGTTTTCTTGGTTTGGTTGAGTTTGGTCGCAAGTTTGTTAGAGATTGTTCAGGTATAGGGAAGCCTTTGAATGAATGGACGGGTAAAAGGAATAGTACAAAATTAAAATGGGATGATCGGATGATAGAAGCGTTTGAAAGGTTGAAGGAAGAGGCCGCGAAAGACGTCACTTTGGCATTTCCAGACTACAGTGAAAATGCGAGTATGCTAGAGTTGTATACGGATGCGAGTGGGGTTAGTATGGGTGGTTGTTTGGTTCAAATGCAGAGAGTAAATGGAGAAGAGCAATTGAGAGTAATAGCGTATGTTAGTAAAGCGTTTAATAAAGCTGAGCGGAAGTATTCGACGATTGACAGGGAATTGGCTGCAATACGATTTTGTGTGAAAGCATTGAAAGTATTTTTGTATGGTGTAAAATTCATTGTGCGTACTGACCATCAGCCCCTAGTGTACATGATAAGGAAAGAGTGTGTGAATGCAAGGGTTGCTAGGACCATAGAGGATTTGAATGAATTTGATTTTAGGTTAGAATATGTACCGGGAAATAAGAATGTGATAGCAGATGCGATGTCGAGGATGCATGGGAGGATGGAAGATAAAGAGAGTAATCTGAATTCTGAAAGGTTGCCTGAAGGTTTAGTTGTGGAGCAGAGTTGTGAAGGGGAAGATATGGTATATAAGTGTATCCTGATGGGTTTAAGTAAGTTAATACAAGAGGGGTTAGATACGGAAATACCAGGTAGCGTAAGCGAGCTTAAAAGAAGGGTGATGAATGAAGTGTCAAAAGAAATGGTGTATGAGGAGGAGAGTAGTGTACTAGAAGGGGAAGTATTATCAAAGATATTAATGGTGGTAAGTATGTTGTATGGTGTAACTGTGTATTTGTATTTTGGATGGAATCGACCGATGGAATATAGGGCATGTAAGGAGAATGATAGGGAATATATTTTGAGGATTCAATGTAAGGAGGAATGTTGCAAATTGTTGAGTGAGAAGGATAATGGTGCAAGTGACCTTAATCTAAGATATGGGGGTATAGAGGACAGTGAACATGATGATGAACATATTGGTGAAGTGAGTGACAGAATTGAAAGGAGAGTAAATGTATGTATGCATGGTGTAAAAGGAAGGATGATGACGTATGTGAATATAAATGAGAATGAATATTGTAGTTTAATTGATACGGGTGCTCAAGTGTCATTAGTAAATGAGTCGGTTATCAGGGAAATTGAGAGGTACAATTGGGAAGTGAAAAGACAGTGTACGAGTGTGAGAATTCATGGAATAGGTCAGGGAAGTTTACTTGTTTGGGAAGAAGTGAGGTTGAAAGTGAAACTAGGGAGTATGGAAGTTGAACATAATTTTATTGTAATGGGAGAGAATGAAATGCCTAGTTGTTTTTTGATGGGAATAGATTTTTTGAGGTTGCACCATGTGTCAGTTGATGTTGGTAAGGGTTTGCTTTCAAAGAATGGCTGTAAGGTAATAGTAATCGAGGATAATAGTGTATTCATGGCGAATTTTGTTGGCATGATTGATATTGCAAAAAGTGAAGATGATTTGTTGAGCAAAGAAGAGGTGGAAGAAATGCAAGGTGAATGTTTAGAGATAAATAGGTTACGTGAATGTATTTTAAATGGTATTAGGGTGGAAGAATGGCCGTGTGATTTGGAAGCGTATAAGAAAGTTGTTAAAAGGTTTATTGTTTGTAAGAATATTGTGTATTTTTTGCATAGGGGAATGGATGAAGATATATATGTTCCTGTATTTCCAATGCATGCAGCTGTAAGTATGTGTATGGTAGTGCATGACAGGTATGGGCATATGGGGAAGAATAAATTGTGGGAATGCATGCGAGAGAGGTTGTTTACGCCTGGGTTGAGCCAAATTTGTAGGGATGTAGCGACTACTTGTGAGGATTGTCAGAAGGGAAAGTATCAGAGCATGCATGCAAGTCCGCCTATTTTGAGGTTACGTATGAAAGAGCCATTTGAGATGTTTGTGATTGATTGTGTTTCGTTGCCTGTGACTGCGAGGAGACATGTGGGAATGATTGTCATGGTCGATCATATGAGCAAGTTTGCGTATGCCATACCCATCAAGAATAAAAGAAGTGAGACTGTAGCGAGAATGGTAAGTCAAGTGATGTTGCCGATGAGTGTGTGTAAGCCTGCAAAAATGTTAAGTGACAATGGTCCGGAGTTTGTTGGATGGGAGTTTGAGCAGATGTTGAGAGAATGGGGCATTGAACATGTGTATTCGACTCCGTATATGCCAAGTGCGAATGGTTTGGCTGAAAGGACTGTAAGAACTTTGACAGAAATTTTGCGGATGATGAGTACATGTGATAATGATTGGGATTTATATGTTGGGCGTGCGTTGTGGGCGTATAATGCGACTGTGCACAAGAGTACTGGTATGTCTCCGTGTAAGTTTGTGTTGAATTTTGAAAAGATAGTAAGACCGAGATTGAGTGTGTCCGAGAATGATAGAGATGTTTGGAAGAAAGCAAATGAGAGATTTGAAAGCTACAAAGTGGGAGAGAAAGTGTTAAAAGAAGTAATTGAAAAGGGAAGAATGAATGTCAATAAGGTACGTGATAAGTTTGAAGGTCCATATGAGGTGTTAGATGTTGGTTCTAGTGGGTTGAGTTATGTTTTAGGTAAAGTAAGTGTGGATGGTAGTGTGGAAAAGGTTAGGGCACACCACAATCAGTTGCGGAAATGGAAGGAGGTACCAAGATATATTCAGGAGAATGGTATGAATAAATGGCTGAAAACGAACAAGTATGAACCGAGTATGTGTGAGGCATTAGGTTTAGAAGATAAGCAATTGGTGTTAGTAGAGTATGGAAGGAAAAAGAAGTCTGAGAATTTTACTGGGGATAAAAGGCGGGAAAATATTGTAGTTGTAGGTGGGAATCAGAATAAGCAGGACAAGGGTGTAAATGTACAGGTGAGTATGGAAGATAAATGTATTAATACAGATGAAACTTGGATGAGTATGAATGATACTTATAGTGTGTGTGGTTTTTCGTTAGATGAGGCAAGAGAACGTATGACGGACACGAGAATGAAAGATAGGAGAATGATAAGCAGTATGAATGATTCTTTTGTTAAAGTAGAAAATGGTTTAGATGTAATGGATGAATTGTTGACAGAAATTAGTGGGATTTTCGGGCCAGATGAAACTGAGGTAGATGAAATAGTGAATGATATCTTAGACGAGCAGAGCATAGACGGGACTCGTAACAGTACGTTGAATGAAAACGACATGGAAGAAGTGAATGAGAGAGTGCAGGTATATGAAGGCCCAGTTACTCGAAGCCGAGGCCCTGTTCCTGATTGCGACTGGGTAATGAGAAAATAGGTAAGTGTTGTGTGAGGATTTGGCAAAGTAAGGGGGGAGGAATGTGGAGGATTAATTTTATTTTAATTTATTTTTTTTGTTTGCCAAATCAAGAGAGAGAGAGAGAGAGAGAGAGAGAGTGTGAGTGTGTTTATTTAAGTTTTGTCAGGGAGAGAGAGAGAGAGAGAGAGAGAGAGAGAGAGAGAGAGAGAGAGAAATTGTTTACAGTATTGGCTTTAGCTTTGTCATTAGAGAGAGAGAGAGAGAGAGAGAGAGAGAGAGTGTGTGTGTGTGTGAGCGAGTGTTTATTTACTTAAGTTTGTCAAACCGCAAGAAAGAAAGAAAGAGTGTTTATTTGCTTTAGTTTCGTCAGAGAGAGAGAGAGAATTTCATTTGCTTCGTTTTGTTAGATAGCGCGTGCGCAAGAGAGTATGTGTGTATGTGCGTTTGTGTGTGCGTGTTTTGTGTGTCCGCGGTGCGCGCTGAGGAAAGGGTAATTAGCGAATGATTGTTTGAAGTTGGAAAGATTGTTGGTATAATTGAGGTTGTTTGTTTA
>NC_090725.1:19563918-19566418 GCF_036898095.1 Palaemon carinicauda | reverse complement strand
TTACAAGCATTTTTACCATGGATTGTGAAAAACCAGCACCAGTTGAAACAGAACAAGCTGTAAAGAACCATTTGTTAAAGTGTGCAAATCTGCTCAAGCCGATCAACATCACTGATATCCAAACACAGAACCAAGAATTCCTACCTATGGAAGATATTGAAACCACATATATCAATATGCTTTGCACAGAACGCTGAGAAAATCAAGTAACTACATTCAATCATAAGTGGTATAAAGCAAAGATCTTCCGTGCCTTGCAACACATGAAGTACTATCTTCAAAAAGTGGAAGGGATTCATCGGTTCTCTATTTCCCTGAGGTGTATTGAAACATGGAATTCATTTGGTGCTGAAAGGGGCCTACTACACAATACGACCACTTATGCCTACATCCTGATGAGAATGTACCATCTATCTTATACAGATGTAGCTGGTCAAAATTTGTATGAAGACTACATGTCAGATCAAGACGCAAGTCAATGGAGATGTCAGCGTATTGCCACTATTAAGAAGGCGGACAGCAAGATGTTCATATCCGGACACACACAAAAAAAAAAAAAACACAGTAAACTCCTAGACAACACTGCATTTCAAGGAGACCAAGGACTTGTATGGCAGTCTGATATTTTTGTCTACATCCAGCAGAGACATTAACCAAGAAAGGCCATTAAAAACGACAAATTTACTGTGACATCAAGATCCCTTATTAATCCAAATGTTACAATCATACCATACCTGGACAAATCAAAGTTAATCCACCTCAAGAACCTGGTGACAACAGAAACTCCACAGTAAGATCACCTGCAGATGCGATGGACATAACACCAGATACTACAAGTTCCAAGATAGCTTGCTAAAGCGAAGGGATCTCCAATAAAACCAGCAATCATAGTATCAGCCAGATATCTCGGTAAATGCTTCATTAATGGGGTGAGGACTTTCAAATAACATTATGATATCATCCTTATCTTTACCACATCCAGGGACGATTCTCTGAAGAGTGCTACCAGGGATAATACAAAGCAAAGAAGAACACAAATCCATGCTAGGACAGAGAGGACACAAACATAAAACACATCCTTATGAGCAGGTACCTTCCACACAGCAAAACTAAGGCTCACCTGACCATTTCTTTTGCTGCTGAGACACAGGGCATCACACAAACTGGTCATCACCCTTATTTCGGGGCATACTAGGAAAAAGGAAGACTTGCTATTCCAGGACAACAATCATGAGAAAGAAGACAGACTGTTGATCTACCAAGCTCTCCTGGCATCACAGTGAAATCTATGGGTTTCTTTGTCCCAGACACAGATGTCCTAGTATTAATCATAGCAAACTATGACCTCATGCTGAAGACCAAGTTCATTTCCATGGCATCTGGGATTATGGGGATAGAGCCAATATGGAGACTTAGGGGCAGCAATAGCAAGGCTCTGTCAGCATTCCATGTTCTCACTCACACTGACAACATTGGATGACACTCGTATAGGCAAAGCAACCTACCTTCAGCTCTACATAAAGGCAGAGAATTTCAACAGAGATAAAAGTGACCAAAACTATGTTGACCATTCTGTCTAGCTTTGCCTCTGTAGCAGTATTCCCCAAAAGCATCTACATAAAGGCCAACTTCGAACTGTGATGGTATCACTTCTGAAAGCATGTGCCAGAATCTAATAAGTTACCTCCTACCATTGGAGTCGAGACATGTACTGAAAGTCCATATCCAAGCCAGAATGTGTGGACAAGCCAAAATTGCTCTGCACGACATTCAGTTGGATTCTTTGCAGAATGGATACCACAAAGAGTACCATGGTCAGTTGAAACGAACTATGACAGGTGCCCTTGTAGCTCTTAGGCTTTCCATTGAGCTGGTTAGCTGCTAATGCAAAACAAAATGGTCTTCTGCCAGACGTTCATGCAGAAAAAATAAGTATCCAACACTATTTTTTTTTGCCAGTGCGGCAGGGAGTGTCGAAATGATAAGATACAGAAAAAGTATGAAACTGATGATGACAATGGTTGCCTAAAAAATTAAGCTTTTGACACGAGGAGCCTATTGGTTCTTAATGATCATTAATTTAGTGGAACAATCATGTCTAATGGCTTGTAAGACATTCAATAAAGCAGAATATTTCAGCAAATTAGTTTTTGATTGAATCTAGCTTATTTATTTTGATACCTTTAGATTCGTTAGCTCCGAAAATGATGGTTTAGAGGTTAAAATCATATTTCTAGGTCATTTACAATCTGAGTTATTGATTGAAATAAGTTTTTATGGCAGCCATTTTGTAAAATCAAAGATGGCTGCCATATTAATATTAGGGTAAATGGAAACATTGTTTTTTTTTCTAAATGTTTAAAAATTGTCTCCAAAAAATTTATAGATTTGATACCTTCTACAAATATCTGGCGAAATAACATATTGAACCTGACTATTTGGTATTTATCGTTACTGCCACCGGACTTTCCTCCTTTACTGAAGGGAAATGTTCCATCTC
>NC_090725.1:19536418-19538918 GCF_036898095.1 Palaemon carinicauda | reverse complement strand
CAAAAAGCTATGGAAAGAATAAAGATGTGATCAATACTAAAAGAAAGAAAGAGAGCATCTATTTTCAGAGCAAGTAAGATAAAGAAATAGACGTGGGTAGGGCATATAATAAGAATGACAGATAATAGATGAATAAAAAGAATAACAAATTGGGTACCTGGAGACTGCAAATGAACCAGGGGAGGAAAGAGAAGATAATGGGTTGATCCACTAAAAAATGCACTGGTATAGACTGGCATAGTAAGACCGTAAACAAGCGTGAGTGGAAGGACACGTGTGAGGCCTTTGTCATGCAGTGGACTAGCAACGGCTAATGATAAGGTTGACGATAAGCTAGCTATATATATATATATATATATATATATATATATATATATATATATATATATATATATATATATATTTATATCTCGAACGACTAAAATTGCTTTTATTAAATGATCGTTTGAATGAAAATAAATACGCAAATTCTTGCAGAAATATAATCATACATAATGAATAACATAGACAACAAACACTGATGATATCAATTTATGTGCATTTGAATAAAGAAACACTATGTAGGCCTATTATGAAACGAATATGAAAATCTTATTACGTTTTAGGAATCGTGTCCCAAGTTCCAAATCCCAAAGGCACAACCATGAAGTGACAAAACCAAAGCCAACTAACGAGAATGAGATTAGCTTCACCAAGACGTAACGAGAGGCAAGAAAATGAACCAAAAATTCTGTACACTTACTTGAAGCTGTGATATTGTATACGCAGGGATTGTGTTGGGGTCCTTGGGCGTTAGTAGCTGTGCACAGCAGGAGCCCGTAGTCCCCAGGCGAGGCTGGGGTGTAGGGGAGGACACTAGTGGTTCCCCAGGATGCGGCGCGCCCCTCGGCTAGCTCCAGCAAGGACCCAGAGGAGTTGAAACGCCACGTGAATGTTACATTGTCTGGCACTGCGTTAACTTTGCACGTGATGTTGGCGGTGTCATGGTGTGCCACTTGATATTCTGTCTTCTGGCCCGATGAACACACTGGGGCGTCTGGAGACATTGTAAAAAGAAATATAGTGAGATTTATGGCAAATAGTGCCATCTTTTCAAAATAAATACATACTCTTCAACGGCGATATTGCTCAGCAGATTAATTATGTATTCTTTAATGTTTGTCTTTTTTATCTTTTTTTTTCAAGCCATATCTCTCTCTCTCTCTCTCTCTCTCTCTCTCTCTCTCTCTCTCTCTCTCTCTCTCTCTCTCTCTCTCTCTGTATACCTTATAACACAACTTATTTTATAGTATGTAATCTGATTTTATGGCTAAGTTTTGAAAAATTATTTTTTTTCCGCAGTTCGCCTCCGTCTACACACACACACGTACGAACACACGCACACACAAATGTGTGTGTGTTTGTGTACGTGTTTGTCAGTATGTACGCGTGCACTTGAGCCAGTGAGGGTTCCGTCATTTTATTAAATAGAGGAAAGCTACATTATTTTTGTGTTAGGGAAGCAGAAATTTTCTCACTTTCATATGCTTTTTAGTCTTGATAGCAGATCTTATTATATATCCTTCAATATATATATATATATATATATATATATATATATATATATATATATATATATATATATATATATATATATGTATATGTATGTATGTGTATATATTTACACACACAGACATATATATATATATATATATATATATATATATATATATATATATATATATGTGTGTGTGTGTGTGTATGTATATATGTTTATATATATTTATATAAGTATGTTTTTGACAGTAAACAGAGTAATGAAAAACTTGAACTTCCACATTCCTGTTTCCTGAAGCTAAACTAACTAGTTTAGCTTTTCGATCTTGTGAAATTAAAGCTCTGTTGATGGACCTTGATGCTTATGGAGGTGTAGACCCAAATGGTATTTTCCCTTTGCCTTTTATAAAGACAGCAGATTTCTTAGCTCCAAAGTTATCTGTTATTTCGCGCAAGTTAGCAAGAAGAGGAGCTTTTAGCACTTGTTGGAGAATTGGTAATGTTACTCCTATATGTAAATGTGTTTGTGGTAGCTCAAGTCCTATTGATTACCGCCCAATTTCCTTAACTCCCATATTATCTAAAGTTTTTGAACGTCTTCTGGCAAAACGTCTTAATAGGTTTGCTGAAGGTAATCATCTATTCCCTAGTTTGCAAGGAAACATATTAAGGAATAAAGTAAGATAGTAATAAAGTTGACAGACCAGGGGTAAAACACTTTAGACACAATATCTCTTATCTAAAATACGACCCATGAAGTAAAAATAAACACTGATAGAATTAGTTTGAGTTGAAATGTGCACCCTAAGATGGGTTATATACTAGCCAACCTAACTCGCAAAGGTTTCCACTAGTGGTTAGTAACCCTTCCCATATGACAAGAATGAGTCTGGAATGGCAAAAACCCCTGCCACTGGCTTTCCTTGATAGAGAAATTGAATTCCTACAATAGCATATAAAATAT
>NC_090725.1:19516418-19521418 GCF_036898095.1 Palaemon carinicauda | reverse complement strand
ATTCTGATCTACTTCGATTTTAAGCCTATTTTTATTATGCGAGTTTAGATTTACTTTTTCCCTCCTCCTGTTATTGTTACTTGCAGTCTTTTATCTTTCACTCTGTTTTTTTACAATCCTATCCATATATTGCAAGCCTGCACCTTCTCTACTCTCCTGTCATGGAACATGATGGCTATAAATCTTTTTTTTTTTTTTCTCACAAACCTTGCTATTTCTTAAAGCTGCCACTTCCTATTATCTGTTTCTATTACCTTAATACCTAAAAACCTTTTGTTGCCCCCATGATCCCATGATTAGGTTTACAGCACCCTGTTTATTATTCCATCTCTATTTCTTTGACCCAAGCTTACAGTTCATCCATCATCTTAACAGATATGGCCATTTCATTTTATCTAAGTCACTATTTTCAATCTTACTGTTTTCAGACTTCACATCTTAGCTTTTGTTTCAGCCATATAATAACCAGATATACTTCCAGCAACTCTTCTTCCAGTTCACATGCTCTTGCATCTAATTATTACTAGAAAATAATCTACCAAACTCTTATCCTAATTTTTTTTATTTTTTTTTTCATTTTCCTCATTTGCCAACACCCTGTATTTTGCTCTTACTCACTTTCGCATTTAGATATCCTAGAACCAACCAACCTTTCATGTTCTCCAAAACTGGTCTGACACTTATTATGACTTGAAAATAGTATTTTCTTTTACTACTTCTTTACTATTCCTGGACCATGTACTCCTATTTCACAATTTCTACTTGACATTCACAGTCTTACCCTTGCATTCCTTAAAGTAACATATTCTGCTAATTTACCTTTCCTTAGAATCTTCTGACACTATAAGGCATAGCTATTTAAAGCCACCAGTCACAATGCGGTTGCATTTGTCTGGGATGGGAAAGGTTCATTGTCATTTAGATGACACTTCCTTACTTAACAGCCTTTTTTTCTTTTTGTCTTGGGACCATCCTTGGGACATAGTTCATAAATAGCAGGAAATGACTCTAAATGATACCAGAAGGAATCATTATCACTTGCATCCTTGTACTGCAAAAAACTTATGCAACATCGATCGCTTTCTTGCTGATAAATGGTCTCCTAGGACCCAGTGCTGGACCATATAGACCAGATTTATATATCAATTCATCAAATCAAAAGATACAGATAATTTTGTAGGGTTACAGAAGGGGACTTGTCTGGTTTTGTTGATAAAACCAGTTGTCCTCCCGATTAGCATAATTCATATCCCATCACTTTAGTGTTCCTGATGCATAGAACTTTTGTATTCTAGAGCATACTAATTAATAGGCAACATTTTTATCTGTAGAAAGTACTTGCTATACAGCATTCAAAAGCAGTCGTCCAGGCTCATATGTTCTTTTGATTCACTTAAATATAAATGATTTCATAACTATTGTTCTGACTGATTTCCTCCCTAACCTGAGGAAAAAAATCTCTTTCCCTATAAGATGAATATTTGTGTAAATGTTCAGTTCACAGGATGCTTATTTATGAAATTGATAATAAAAGGATATCAAATGCAATGAGAAAACTGTGTAAAAAAAAAATTACTGCAACGCAGGACCAAGCGGCGCCGTCAAGTCGTAAAAACACGAGATAACTGGATGATATTCAGGGATTTTCCCCCAACGCACCATAATGCTATGACTGGACGGATGCCTTCCGCTACATCCTTGTCCACCGCTACATACATACCCCCCCCCCCCCCCTCTCCTCACCCTCCAATCCCCTGAGACTGTTAGGAGTTCTTCACTCATACTAAAAGCCTTCGTCATCTTCCTTTTCTTCTCACACTATCACTTTGCCTTTCTCCCTAACCTACATGTCTATTTACGCTTATATACGGTATATGCATCCCTTACTTTTATATAATTTCCAAAGGTTAATCACTGAGTAAGAGTATTTATTTGGCATTACGTAATGGATAAGGTGATATCTTTGTTGCGATTATTTTTGGAGCTGTTTTTACTGGAACTTTTGATTTCATGACCTTTCGACAGTAATTTATACAGACGTTATTCATTCACTTGATTTTGAATCCATTGATTCGTTCTAATAAGTTTAGGTTAAAGTTTTATCTCAAAATTTCAACAGTTGGATATGAAATATGCAAGAGATCGAATCAGAAAATGTAACTATCATGAATATCTATGCAAAATGCACCTGTGCCTAAACAAAATGTTTTTGTCAACACTTTTAACATGACAAGTTATATGATATGAATATCGTAATTGTTGATAAGTTATATGATACAAATATCATAATTGTTGCTCGATAGCTCTGATAAAAGTAGATAGCCGTACTATCAATTATTTTACCAAATGTAGAATGACATCGACCACAATTCTCTCTCTTAATCAGCCGCTACTGCATACTTATGTTAGTGTCAATAGTTTACCGGGAAAGTTATTTAGTACATTAGACTTCTTGACTCACTGTTCTTCTAAAGAAGGACCCTTAAGTGAAGGAGACGAATTAGACGATTCTTAATTACGCTAAAGTGCCTCTTGCCATTAATATTTCCATAGCATGATATTAATGACTCTTGTGCGATTCAAGTTTTTTTTTAAGGATATATTTTGTTTCTTAACTTTGAAAGAGTGATATACACTATTGTTGATATATCCCCAATTTGCAACGCTACATAGAGATTATTTCATGAAAAAGATAATTCCTTATTTATTTCCAAGCCGAGTAATGAAGTGCCGCTCATGAGTATATATAATAAGAGACAATATTTACTGCATTGTCTATTACAGATATTTATAACCGTTCAACGTCCTGTGAACCAAGACTCATATTGCTAAAACGCTCTTATGACTTGTAAATTTACTAAACTTAATTTAATTCCTTATCTATTTTTTTTATTTTATATTTTACTAGAAATCTATGTAATAATTGTAATTCGAGCAAGGTTTTACATTTATAAGAACTTTTATTTTATTTAACGGAAAACTATCGTGTTTCATTTCTCCAACAAGCTTAATGGCAGCAAAATGAAAAAAAAAAAAAATATAGAAAACTCTTAGAGGAAGGTATTGCATATACTTTTTTTCGAAGGTTAACTGCCTCTCTACTTCTGAAGACCACACATTTTTCCAGGACATTTTTATTTGTAAGTGCAATTGGATTCTCAGTAAATCTTATTTAAATTGCGTGTTGTTATCTCTTCTTGTATTTTGTTATTTGCTAAATTATTAAAAATCCCAGGCTATTGAATTAATTTTTATCATTTAGTTTTGTTATGGGATTTATTACCCAAATATTTGTCGAGATTTGTTGAATGATACAGTACTTTCTACTTAGTACTCGGCGATATTGAAAGCTCCTTATTGAAAGTGACTATTGAACCTTGAACGTAGTAGTGTTACAAAGTATTCATTTATCAAAAGGCAGTATTTTTTTCGTTGTGGTATATTGATAACGGGATACTAATGCATTTCCATATTTGCAAAGCTCCTCGAGAATTGCGTCAAAGAAACTTCGTACAAATTCACTTGTGGGTTTTGGTTCAACTCTGACCCTACTTTACGGCAGTTATTTTATTTGCTGAATCTAGGTTTACATATATGATTTACCGGTAATATCTTATGAATATGCGTGTAACGCTCAAGATTTCTGGAATTATATTAATAAAAGACTAAATAGGGAAGTTTAAGTAAAGACTTTCCTTTCTTATAATTGTATACTTACAGCCATACAGCCAATATACATACTTACAAGTCCCTGTGCCTGGATTTTGGCCTAAATCTTACAATCCAACCGAGTACAAATAAGCAATAGCATCATTTAAATGTCTCTTTACTGGAAAGACTGAGATCCCATCTACATATATTCGCCAGACTGACTGCTTGAGATTATAATCTCCATTAGTATAGCTGTGATAAGGGTGAAACCTTCATTATAATCATCACCACTCTCACAAAAAAATCGAAGCAAATAAATCGATTTAATAGTTTTTATGATGATCGGTGCTCAAGTGGTACAGTACAGCGAGCTAACAAATGAAGCTGAGGATGTAATAAAAGCAGCATCCTTCCCGGTGAGGAAACAGACGCACATCATGCAATTTGCAATGTAGAGTCGGTACATTTCTTGTCTTTTAGAAAATGTACTCAGGCAAACTGTACAACAACTTCTTGAGGTCTGCACAAGAGTTCAAAACAGGTGTCTGGCTTATAAACATTGGACAACTATTTTAAAAGTTGATGATTTGGTTTGAATAAACTTTGAAGAGAAACTGCTGACACTTCTTGAACATAGTTAAAAACGAAAGTGAGAACATGAGACTAGAGAACATGAGACTAGAAATCAACGTAAAGAAAACAAAAGTGGTAGTAGCATAAAAAAATTGGAACCTCCAAATTGCAACATCATAGTGGACGGAGCAACAATAAAGCAAACAAATACTCTTGTATGTCTAGGTGGTATAATAACACATGATGCTAACCGTAGAAAATTAATTGAAAAAGGAATACTAATAGTTTGAAAGCCCAATTGACAAACAACTGGATAGGGATTCAGATAAAAGTTGAAGCACTGAAAACCTATGTATGGTCCACACTTACGCCTCAGAGACATTGACATTAAACAAGAACTTAAAGAAATAAGATAAGTGCAGCTGAGTTATGGTTTTACAGAAGAATATTGAAGATCCCATGGACTGAGAGCAACAAATGAGAAGGTACTCAGAAGAGTGAACCAGGAGAGATCACTTCTATAAGTGATATGGAGGAGGCAGAAGGAATTTCTGGGGCATGTAATAAAAATAAAAAACGTCGGACTATTGTGCTTCAAGAGGCTGGCAGAGGAAAAAGTTTCTGCACAGCTTACTAGAGGATGTAAATGAGAACGTTACAGCTGGACAATTTATTCAGAGAGCTAGAGACAAGGCCCCTGTGGAGGCAATTGACAGCCCACGTCAATAACATGGCACCTAAATATATAGATAGGAACTCAGTAAAGGAAACAAGGA